>NW_017803887.1:2467685-2471537 GCF_001625305.1 Branchiostoma belcheri
CGCCGCCATGTTTGTATCCAAAACGAGGCTACCGGACATGCGCAGTCAGTAGCATAACCGCCATTTTTGAAATCATTGTTTTGGAGTTGTATCGGAGTTTTGCAGTTTGCAGACATTGTTTTGGGGATTTTGTGCGCTTTATTCACTCAAAAGGAACATCAGCGGCATCGATCATGACGTCGGTGTTGGTAAGTTTCTTTGTAGCTTGTATTCGGGTCAATCTGGTACTGGTAAATACGATTTGTTTGTAAAATTACAGGTTCGCGATAGCGGAACCTGTTCTACGTTACCTCGATTTTATGGGCGCCGCCATTTTGTTTCCCGTCATGCAATGGGGCAGGCCAAAGTTGAGTGAAGTGCATTGTGGGACCTGTCACCGGACCACAGTGTAAGGACGACGCCTAGCGGTATGTTTGGAAAGAGCAGTAACTGAAAGCCTACCTGGTTGTGTGTTCATTTTGGCAGGAGTGTATAGAGGCGATGGCGTTTGGCGTAATATACGCTGATTGTGTTTAGCACTTGCAATTGAAGTTCAATGTAATTTTCTTAGCATGACGGGAAGGAAACATGGCGGACCTAAGGTTTTTTTTTTTTTGGTATGATGAGATGATGAGGCTTTGGTATTAGTGGAGTGGTCTTGTGGATCTTGTCGGAGGCCGAAGCTAGGGACGACAGATTGTCCTCAAGTACAGGGTCAGTAGGTGGGATAAATGGCATGGAGATTTGGTATTAGTGGGGTGGTCTTGTGGATCTTGTCGGAGGCCGAAGCTAGGGACGACAGATTGTCCTCAAGTACAGGGTTAGTACGTTCAATTGATGAGATGAAGTTGGGGGATGTGATTTTGTCCATCTGAATATTAAGCATCCTGAAACCTGTCCTGTCTAACATTCATAACAGAATAGTCCTTTTTTGTCTGACCTAGGACCCAACTCTAAGAAGTGACAAACTGAGGAATGACACAGAGACTTGCTTTGGTCAAGACTTTTAGACTTGACCTCTGACCTTGCAGTGGGAGACACCTGTACTAGGTCATCTATTACAGCTGTAGAGCCAGGGAACTCCTGTTGCACATGATCATTGGATATTGTACAAAAACTATGCAGATGTCCTGCTATAAATACCATACATGCCTCCCTTGTATTTAAGATATTATTATATAGCAGTGAATCATTGGACAAATCTTATATGGCCGTTGTACTCGTTAGTTTGATAACTGGATGTACTGAATAACAGCAATCAGTTTCGATTACAATATAGACTGTATCATTCTCCAGTCTCAAAGCCTGGCTACTGGAGAAGCCAAACGTAATAAAATAATTGACGATACAATTGAACTAGTTGTTGTTACAATGACTGTCGTTCTTTATGCTCAAATGTTTTGTTGTCACTGTCCTTGTACTAGGACATATGATGGATCCAGACAATCAAACAATTTGGTCAGGGGTGGTCCTCTGGCTAATGTCTTCAGACATTATAACATTTGGTATCGATCATCCAGACTCTATTGTCTTTTGCGTCCCTATACTGGACATCGAAGAGCACGTTCAGGTCAGCCTCGTCGCATCGGCTGTGCCGGGAACTGCCGTCACGTCGGTCTCGGGCGGTGTCTGCTCCCTAATGCAAGGGAAGAAGAGAAAGTGCCCGGGGACGTACATCCCGGGCCAGATGGATGGGTGGCTGACGTGTCAGGTCCATCAGTGGTCAGCTTCCCCGGATCAGGAACGCCGGGAAGAGACGGTGCCCGTTGGCCGTACTGTGCCCCGTTATGATCATTCTTGGCCGAGGGTCGCTGCATGTACACTGAAAAAGAAGAAGACATGTGCCCCTTGAACAGTTTCAACCTGACAACCAAATGCAACCACTGGCGACGTCGACATTGACCCAGAACATAGGTTGGGTCAACCTATACATGTACAGTACAGACAAACTCACACGGCCCATGCTGTCAAAATGGACAACTGTTCTCACACATAAACTCACTAGGATCACCACTGAATAAAAACAAACAACAAAGTAGCAAAACCTACGCATACAAAATAGAACAAGAAGCCATAGGTGACAATCCTCCGTGAAGATTTATATATTTCAACAAAAACAATCCCAAGGGTCAACGCCAGACCTACTGTGCAGACATTATAATTAGGCAACGGTTAATACAATGAGGGCGCGTCACAAGCATATAACATAAAAGACCTAAATCCATTCCTGCTCCCAGGGCGTGTAAAGATACTGTGCTTCAAGTAAGTTTGAAGTTCATTTTGATTACACACACACAATCATTGCATTCACATAAAGATCGGACTATCATGGTCGTGTCACTATTAACGAAGACACCGTCTTACCGTGCCTGTTACTTATTAAGCGCGACTGGGACAGACCAAATTCCAGCAACAGTCGCGGCTAGCACCGCGAGTGTTACTTCCGCCGGTCAGATACCCGGGATATCTGCTTGGAGAACCTCTGCTACCAGACAACTGCCTAAACCTACGGCCTATTCCACAGGATTGTAAAAGTAGGGATGTTTCTAAAATATGCATTTACTCCAATATCAAAACAGCTACGGTAAAAATAAAAAGACGTGCATCATCCCGGACATTATGCAACATCACATGCGAAATTACACAGAAATGCGACGTACGGAGGAATGCGTTTTGGCTGCGAACATCTTCCAAAAAACTTGCCATCTCTTAACCATGGGCAAAAACATCTGGAACCACTTATCAAAATCACCCCGTATCTGCATGAAGTTCCACCCCCCCACTGCTATTCCAAACAACGCGTTTTACTGGACCATTCCAATTCGCCTCGTAATTGTAGGGGTGCGTCTGCAATATTACATTGACCGCGAAAGCAGCAACGGCAAAAATACACATTCGTGCATCAACACGGGCATGCCCGCAGACGGCGTATAAAATTGCGTGCCGATTACACAAAGAGAACCCAGTGTTTTGACTGCGAACACGAAAAATCAGCTCTTCACAACACTTCGTCCGGAGGTCCTGACCTCCTTCACGGAGTAATAATAGCTCCATCCCGGCCATCACATTAACTACCATTGTCACGACTTCAACGCGTCAACGCCGTCGAAAAAACAACAACTTTGGAACCTCTAGAGAATTAAAACAGCACCCAATTTCCTCAGTTGGCCACATGTCTCTACCAATCGTTTATCGTAGTCTTCAGAGAAAAAGTCAGGGAATCTTCAGGGGTCGTTTTGTATAAAATAATAACAGAAAAATAATCGTTTTCTCTTAGAAAATTAAAAACGTTTTCTCTTAAAATAATAAAAATAATCGTTTTGAATACAACAATAACAGTAAAGTTATCATTTTCTATATAGACTAATAACAGAAAAATAATCGTTTCATATGAAACAATAACAGAAAAATAATCATTTTCTATAAAGAAAATTACAGATAAATTATCGGTTTCAATAAAAAAAAACGGTGTACAAACCAGGCACACTGCGCAGGCTCACTTCCTGGCCCCTTCCCACAGCTCTATCGGGACCGGGAACGGATGTCTCAGCACCGGGGGACATCGGTTGTCTCGGAGGATGAAGGCGTCCGGCGGCGGCTTGACGTGAACGATCTGTGCTCTCCAAGCAGAGGTTGGTAGGGAAGATTACAACCTGCAGAAGAAATACGAGGATGTTTGTCGGGAAGGTCCAACCAATTGTATTTTGACATTAATGAAAGTCTCTCAGACAATTATGAATGACGAATCATTGATTACATCGCATGTCTAATTCATGTTATTTGACATATAATGTACCTGATGCAATCATTGTGCAATGAACATTTCATACTTGACTTGAATCAGCCCGCCCAAAACAGGCTAAAACAACTGAA
>NW_017803887.1:2471557-2478182 GCF_001625305.1 Branchiostoma belcheri
GGGCAAAACATCTGGAACCACTTATCAAATCACCCCGTANCTGCATGAACGTTCCACCCCCCCCCCCCCACTGCTATTCCAAACAACGCGTTTTACTGGACCATTGTAGGGGTGCGTCTGCAATATTACATTTACCGCGAAAGCAGCAACGGCAAAAATACACATTCGTGCATCAACACGGGCATGCCCGCAGACGGCGTATAAAATTGCGTGCCGATTACACAAAGAGAACCCAGTGTTTTGACTGCGAACACGAAAAATCAGCTCTTCACAACACTTCGTCCGGAGGTCCTGACCTCCTTCACGGAGTAATAATAGCTCCATCCCGGCCATCACATTAACTACCATTGTCACGACTTCAACGCGTCAACGCCGTCGAAAAAACAACAACTTTGGAACCTCTAGAGAATTAAAACAGCACCAAATTTCCTCAGTTGGCCACATGTCTCTACCAATCGTTTATCGTAGTCTTCAGAGAAAAAGTCAGGGAATTTTCAGGGGTCGTTTTGTATAAAATAATAACAGAAAAATAATCGTTTTCTCTTAAAAAATTAAAAACGTTTTCTCTAAAAATAATAAAAATAATCGTTTTGAATACAACAATAACAGTAAAGTTATCATTTTCTATATAGACTAATAACAGAAAAATAATCGTTTCATATGAAACAATAACAGAAAAATAATCATTTTCTATAAAGAAAATTACAGATAAATTATCGGTTTCAATAAAAAAAACGGTGTACAAACCAGGCACACTGCGCAGGCTCACTTCCTGGCCCCTTCCCACAGCTCTATCGGGACCGGGAACGGATGTCTCAGCACCGGGGGACATCGGTTGTCTCGGAGGATGAAGGCGTCCGGCGGCGGCTTGACGTGAACGATCTGTGCTCTCCAAGCAGAGGTTGGTAGGGAAGATTACAACCTGCAGAAGAAATACGAGGATGTTTGTCGGGAAGGTCCAACCAATTGTATTTTGACATTAATGAAAGTCTCTCAGACAATTATGAATGACGAATCATTGATTACATCGCATGTCTAATTCATGTTATTTGACATATAATGTATCTGATGCAATCATTGTGCAATGAACATTTCATACTTGACTTGAATCAGCCCGCCCAAAACAGGCTAAAACAACTGAAGATTAATTACCCGTCTGGTATGTTAGGTCATCTCCAATTTGTCACGCATTCTTTAAGTCAAGCAATTAACTCCATAGGTCAGAAAAACTGGCCCTATGTGTCAGTGTTTTGAACGTCTGAACCTAACTGTCACTCAACCGTGCAGATGCAGGTGGCAGCTGCTGTAACGTGTAACACATCTCCAAAGTCTCCACAACAACAACGCGGATTCAAACTTAGTAAAATAGCCAAATAGGGAGTCAATAGATTTTACAGAATGCTATGAAGTGTACATCGAAGTAAACAATAGTTGAAAGATATGTTTGTTCATTAATCAAGATATTACAAATTCAACAACATGTTCCTCTGATCAACAGAAACGACAAATACATCGTGTGGACTTATACCTCTGTTTTGGCCCTTCCGTAAATGTCTGTTAGACCATCTCGCCGGTGAATTTCGTCTGTGAGGTGAGGGTCGTCATGGCTTAGCTGGCCTGCTGCGGGTACAGAGATTGAGAGAGGAAAAAAAACATGAGTAAATTGAAGTCATTTCTTGGCGTTTAAAAGACTCAATAGAAACTCCGATTGGAGTCTCTGCCGGTACCGGTAGAAATCCCGATCACTAACCTTTTAGGATATGTTATCAAGTTATAGCAATAGAACTCTACCAGGTTGGAGTCTCTACCCAGCCTCAGCACTGTTATAAAGAATTGGCCTGACGACAGACTTCAGAAACTCAGGGGCTGATCTAGGAATTAAAAAAATACTGGCAAGATGTTTCTGGAATATTCAATCTGGACAGGTAAGTCTTATCAGAGGGGAGAGGATATTAGGTAAGGGCGGAAAATATTGAAGGAACATGTCAAGTGGTTAAAACTTTACGTAAACAAAATTTCGACAGCCTCTTACATTGTACATGATGGAAGATAATAGGTGCGGTAAATGAACAAGAGCAACTGAAAAGCCATAATTACTCAGTGGCCAACAATACGTCATAAAAGGCGGGGTCAGTTAAAGAATTGATAAAAAATGGATTTCTACCCAGACAATATTGCCAGGCAAAGTGCTGTCTGCAGACAAAGCAAAACATCCAGTCCGACACAGTGTGACTAAGACAACAGGCACTCAAAGATATAAAGAAACAAGCAAAAGAAAACTGTAAAGGAGTAAAAGAAACCGCAAACCACCACATTAATTCTTGGAATCTCCTGTCGCTTGCGACAGATGAGTAGGCGTATATACAGGTCCACATTAATTACTGCGCTCTTAAATGAGGTCACCAGCATCCATGAATCATACGTAATAACCAAAGAAGCAAAGCCACATTAGCTGGGATGCGAGGAGACCTACGAGCAGACATGATCAGTATGCTGTACAGAGCGTTCTAGGATAACATAGAGGCTAGGCAAGGTTTGAGGAGAGAGATGAGTAAATGACATTTCCAAACACACATGTGCAAAGCACAAGTATAAGAGTGGCTTCAACAAGCCAAACGCCAAGCAAAGAATGACACCAAGAGTCCACGTCTAGCGGAAAAAAATTGACGTAAAGCAGGGACAACAACAAAGTGCTTTAATACATACAAGTTCACGTTCAAAGAGAATAAATTCTAAACCCATGCTGGGTCTGAAATATGGGAGTCTTTCATTGAATCAGTACATCTAAGATTTTGCACAAACATTGAATATTCCCCAAACTGCTAGTAATCTTGCAGCACGGGCAGAACTAGGGAAGTCCCCAATACAACTGGAGGTTTTCCTAAACGGTATCAAGTCGACTCTGAAAGAACGTACGGGTCATGCAGCTGACAGCCTTTAACGAAGTTCACGGAGACGCTCTTTTATGTCAAATAGACTTATAAGCATCAGGTACTAGTGTTGGGCGTTTGGTGTTTGCAACACTCTAGAGGAATGTGGTTATGCTTTCGTCTGGCAACGCACGACCCATATCATCATTTCATCAATTATTTAGCGTTTGATATTTATTTTCATTGTATGTTGTCTACATCCCGGGGCTAGCCAATACTATTTCCCCCTAAAGAGCACAAAGAATGAAAAGAAAAATTGACTTACCCTGCAGCTAAGAGGAGGACTGTGTCATGGAACTGGGGAAGAACGTTAAGTTCTGCACTTGGCATTGCGATCGAACAAAGCTGGATGACCCAGAAGGAACCGCACGTTCCCAGCGATGTTCTTATCGGGGTTGGTGCATAGGTCGACCGACAAACTCTGGTGAATCTGTGCATCCAGGCCAGCTCTCGCTTCATGCATGAATGACGGGCGAAAGCCAAGAAAGTGCGCGTTTCCCTCCACATGTATCGCCAGCTCTTCTGGAGGAAGGGGGATGGGACGAGGGCGAGTGCAGTTGTTGCCACTTCTGTTCTAGCGCCTCCACCTCTCGCTGGAGCTCGGCCTCACAGTTTGATGGTCTTCTTCTGTAGGTCCGCCATGGTTAGCTTAGCTGTCGGAGAGACCAGGGAATCCTGCTTGTCCTTGCAGTCCTTCCCCGCCTAGCCGGCGTTGTGAGCCAACAGAAGGTGACCTCAGCCGGCACATCGGCGCTGTGTCTTCGGCATGCGTGGCGTGAGAAAGCCGAAGACTGGATAACTAGTCGAGAGGATTCCGGAATCAATTTGCTGCCTGTCCTGCCCCTGGCAGGTTGACGTCAGACTGACACGACAGGGGCTGGAAGGCATGCTAATTACAAACTTTCATTCCCGGGGCTCCCAAATATCCACCGTGATTGGTCCGAATAGATTGAATAATTTCAAATTCACCGCAAATCTGATTGACATTTCCTTCAAGAAATCGTGCGTTAACTCGCTTCCTGCCAATTAAATGCCCATTTCTGAGGGTCCTGACATTAACCTACGGGTCAAATTTGAAAAGTTCATGAACTTTTGACAATGCTGACGGACCCTTTATTTGCTTTTAATAGGTTGTTCCAAATACTCAATAGTTTTGGTCAACATAGCTGCAATGCAAAGACATTGACATCATGGAAGAGTCCACTAATCAAGGAGGGTTTGCGCTGTTACGTCTAGACGTGTCTGACAGGCATCGCATTGGGCTTAACCTCAGGTCGCTACGTTAGCGGTGTGGTTGATAACAATTCACCTCTGTCTAATCTGAGGTCAATTAAAAGACAAGCGGCTAAGCGCTATCACATTTCGTTTTCACCGTATGTATACTAGTATTCAACTGCTGTGGGGATTGTACATTTTACAATAGCGGGGTAGAACTTGTGCTACAAACGCACAAACTTACTTATAAGGTTTACGACAAATTCAGGGTCGATCGTCTTCATGAAATGCTTCTCAATACGTTTTCACAAACATAATTTGCAGGGCGTTATACTGTACGGATTTTCCTCTAGACGTTCTGCTGCTTATGTACAAAGTTGAATAGTTGCAGCTGTTTGTCCTTGAGCGCTATCTGATCGCTGTTCAAGGCCGTGTTGTTGGGGATGATACAATAACGCTAGCAGGGGAGAACTGTGTTCCTGTAGAAAGGCTGGGATTTCCCGACAATAAGACTATAATAGCTTTTAAACTGGTTGTGATAACAGCCAGGAGGAGACTCCCTCCCCTGGACACAGCTAATTGGGTTAGGGGGTTTAAAATTGATACAATCACATTATCGATTTTTAGGCAAACAGAGGGATAGAAACCATGGTTAGAAACCAATCAAAATGTGCATATTAATAATTTTCTTTCTTCAGAAGTTTTTTTCTTCTTCTTTTTTTAAATTCAGAAAACAGTATTTTCTTGGATGTGTAGTCCTAAAGATGAGACCACTTATTTAGAGAAGTGGAATTTTGTTTTGGGATGTGTTTTTTCTTTTGATAAGGGACTTGTTTACAAGGTGAGTGGTGATTAGAAAAAGGATGAGAAGGAACCCTGCAAAAGGTAAAGCACTAAAAGTGAACTTCTGTGTTAGGAATCTTTCGAATTTAGCGTAGAGCGTAGAGAGGCTTCTTGAATTCAGCGCAATACGTAGCCGGCTCTCAGAATTTAGCGTTGTCGGGACCCCCTTGCAGGGCCCCTTGAAAGGGCTCACACAGCACATTTTCTGTATCTCTTCGTATTAGTGAAAACGCAGTGCCACCGAATCTGTTCTGTTCTCCGTGACCTCATTTCCCTTTCCTCAGGCCAAAGTTGGCAGTCTGAGCAATTTCAAGGACACACAGCTCAGGCGGCAGCGTACCGATACTCCCTCAGGTAAACAGGAGTATGTGGCCTTGAAGCCGTGGCCTTGGTATGGCCAAATCAATGTACTGCCTTACATATGTGTGCTTGCTATAGAAATAAAAAAAACTCTTGATTTATGTTTTTTTTATTGGATTCCAGCCAAAATAGTTACGTATTTTAAGGTGTAAATCTATGGGACAGCGAAATTGGCGTATGAGACCTTAAGTTAAATACTAGTAGCCGATTTAGCTTAATACACTACATTGCGAACCTGTCTATATTAGCAACCGCTAATATTTCTATCTAGTTATGCTTGAACACCTAACGTTACAATTTGTAACGTTAGGTGTTCAAGCATATTTTCTCTCAAAAATACCGCCATATTCCACCCTAAATACATGACAACAACAACGTGAAAACAACAACAATACCTCCTCTGCGTCGGCGACTTCTAGCGACTCGTCGTAATGTTGGTTGACGTGAATCCTGGTTCCCTGGTCCGAGTCCGAGTCATCCGCCATAGACCCGACTATGGAACTACACTTCTGTAAACGTCGCCAAGGTAGCGAGGGGGAGGGGGGCGAGTTTCAAAAACCGGTAAAACCAATTTTCCTGGCCGCTACAACGCTTTCAACAACCCAAAATTGAAGAAAACTAGCTAAAATATAGTTTTGAAAAGTTTCACCAGGATAGGAGATTCTATAATGCTTTTCTGGAAGGAAAAATGTAAAATTGTGCTTTGAAAAGTTCTGGGAGCCGAAATATGTCCGCTACAGCGCATGCGCAATGTGGAAAGCTATGGCAACGGTGGTCTCGCACCGGGGTTATTATGTACCTCATGCAGCAGTTCGGTGTGACGTACTTAAGGCTTTAAAAAATGGCGGGGGCGGCGAATCCGCTGTTGAATCTCGATATCGCCGTTGCTAACGGCTTGATCATAGAGATACTTTACTTATATTACATGGAAGCAGTTCGTAGCAAGTGATGAGAGTTTCTTTCATGGCGACAGGAGCTATCTGCAAGCTTTACTGGCGAGAAGGGTACACCCCCATGAAACTCCTTCCTCTTCGCCCCCGCCGTTCTGCTTCGCCCCCGCCCCGTTCTGCTTCGCCCCCGCAAAAAATCTGCTTCGCCCCGTCGTTCCTCTACGCCCCCGGCGCAATTCTGCTTTGCCCCCGTCCTTCTGCTTAGCCCCCAATGGCGGCACAGCTCACAGTCGACACGAAAATCGTCTGCAAAATAACAATAAAGGCTGTGCCGCCAAATTTAAAGTAGCCCATGCTCCGGCAAACATTCTGGACCACCTTTCTGCC
>NW_017803887.1:2478202-2552842 GCF_001625305.1 Branchiostoma belcheri
TTCTCCGTGACCTGATGACCACAATAATGTTAATTTATGAACTGGTTACAACTTTTTTGGTAAAACCCAGAACATAGGGACTAGCCTCTACCAGGCTTCGGGAAGCGGCTGGAAAGAGTTGAATCAGCCAAATAGACAGATAACGTGCCGGGGGAGAGGGCCAACTCCCTCGGCATGTTAGCAAGGAATCAACTTTGATTTTTAAACCTCCTTGGCCAATTTCGGGCTACAGTTTTCAGCCGCTTCCCGAAGCCTGGTAGAGGCTACCCTGTGACCACGTTTAGCGTAATGATAAACGTTCGCTTAATACAAGAATAACAACATCAAAAACAACATTGTCTTTGGGACCGCTTTTTTTCAGCTAGGCACATTTTCCAAGTTCCCAAGATAGAATAAAACACCCCCATGAAACTCCTTCCTCTTCGCCCCCGCCGTTCTGCTTCGCCCCCGCCCCGTTCTGCTTCGCCCCCGCAAAAAATCTGCTTCGCCCCCGTCGTTCCTCTACGCCCCCGGCGCAATTCTGCTTTGCCCCCGTCCTTCTGCTTAGCCCCCAATGGCGGCACAGCTCACAGTCGACACGAAAATCGTCTGCAAAGAATAACAATAAAGGCTGTGCCGCCAAATTTAAAGTAGCCCATGCTCCGGCAAACATTCTGGACCACCTTTCTGCCAAGTGGCGTTGCACAAATCCTTCCCATTCAAAAGTTTACCCCTACCTCACGGCCCGTCAGTGGTTCTTACGTTTATAAGTACTGGCGGGAAATTTCACTCACGGCTGTACTTATAAACGCCAGTACTTATAAACGTAAGAACCACTGACGGGCCGTGAGGTAGGGGTAAACTTTTGAATGGGAAGGATTTGTGCAACGCCACTTGGCAGAAAGGTGGTCCAGAATGTTTGCCGGAGCATGGGCTACTTCAAATTTGGCGGCACAGCCTTTATTGTTATTTTGCAGACGATTTTCGTGTCGACTGTGAGCTGTGCCGCCATTGGGGGCTAAGCAGAAGGACGGGTACAAAGCAGAATTGCGCCGGGGGCGTAGAGGAACGACGGGGGCGAAGCAGATTTTTTGCGGGGGCGAAGCAGAACGGGGCGGGGGCGAAGCAGAACGGCGGGGGCGAAGAGGAAGGAGTTTCATGGGGGTGGGGTAGAACCCACCTCAGGTGCAGGGCCAACTTCATCAAAATTCTGTGCCGCTTGGCCGACGGAGAGGACTACAAAGCACCGTGTGCTTTTAGGTTTAAACCTCATTTTAAAAGCGAACATTTCCGAATCGGTAAATGTTTTCCAAGAGCTGAGAATCAGATAGTTCAGGAAAGAAAATTGGCCCAATGACGGGAAGAAAGAGTCGGACGAGTGAAAGTCTAACAACGCGTGACGTACAGACTTTCTCGTGCCAACGGACTGAGGAAAGGGTCACCAGTGCACTAGTAAAACGACGTCGGCTGTTTGTTTTGTTTAATTGTTACCTGATGTCGTAAACCCTTATTGTAGAGTTGAAGAGATATGTAACTGGAGTGTATACTGAGTAACTATCATTCAAGCAACCGTCCAAAAGATCATAATATATTTTCATCCGAAATATATATGAATTTTATTTTTGTGTTTGTTTTGCTGCCCTTAACTTGCCTTAAAAAAACCTGTACCTGATTATTCTCGTAATACAAAGGCTCCAGCAGTTGAATTTCCATTTGCTTTAAAGAGGAATTTGGAGGACCCAGGGTCCTCCACCAATAAAGAAACTATCCCCTGTGAGGATCTAGTAGCTAAATTGACCCCGCACATCCTCCCAACATCATAAATGGATTATAAGCCACGGGGTGTCTGAACCCGACTGCCAGTGGAAACAATGGGAGCAGACGACAGACAGTGATTTGCATATTAACTGACGTTTGAAGTTTTGAAAAATGTTGTATTTTATCTTCACTAGTTTTTCAACAAAACATTGCCATACAAGGAATGACACAGACAGTTGCAGCAAACCTAAACACAATCCATGTAACATTTACTTGCAGTCGTTATACACGATAAGGGCCTACAGTTTCCAATTTGAACAATTCCAGCAGAGATGAGCCTCTGTCAAGCTTCCATGTTTGTTTCGAAAACTTATATCTGTAATCACAAATTGCACGTCTTATCCACAGCCAAACTAGATTTCTATTGATATGATAGTTGTATGCAAATATACAATGTAGAAACATGTTGAAACACATTTGGCGGCTTATTGCATTATATATTAGAATCCAAGTCTGAAATGCTGAATAGATGAAGTCCCAGTTTACCAGGATTGGCATAGTACATGCCTGTGTAGTTATTAGTCTATATTCTTGTTGTTTAGTAAAATATTATATGTACTTTTCATGTACATATCCATGTCTCCACATAATGTCGAAGAGGTGTACTTGGTATACCGTATCTCAGCCTAGCTCTCCCCATGTGTTCACCACGGCTGCCAGTTGCAGAATGAGCTGTGAGAGTTTACAGTACCCGAATTTATTGGGTTGTTTTATAGTCCAACCTTCCTCTTTGACTAATGCAAGTACAATTGATGGCCATGTTCTTTCAAGACTATCAGTTTACAAAAAGGTTGATAATGTGCACCCATATATGGAAATGGTGACTTACATGTAGTATAGATCTGTTAACGTTTCTTGTTCATATTATTATTATTATACATGTATATTCATGTTTCATAGCTCATGATGATGCAGATTAACTTTGCGTATAAGAACACCACAAACATTAACCTCAGTTGGAGCTTAGTTGAACTTTAGTTCAGTTTGTCTTCAACATGTTAGAAATTTAGAGTAATGCAATAACGTTATATCAAAAGAATCCTCCAGAGCGCTGCCATGTTTTATTATGATAGTAGGAGGCATACTTTGTTCAAGTTGTAGGTATGGATGCAAGAGTAGTTTGCTACATCATAGGGTTTCCTTCATTGTTGTTTATTACAAAATATACAAAAGTATACAAGTCATCCTGCTAATTTTGTGGAGGAATGGGCAATGAAACTGTGTTATGTTAACTTAGAATTGTTATTTTCAATGAGAAAGATGTAATTCATAAAGAATATTAAGTTCTGAGGTGGGTTTTTTTCAGGATGTGGAACAAATGATTATTATTTCAGTACCAAGGACAGACACATGTTGCATTATATATTGATGCTCCAACCTCGATGTGGGAAAGTGAGCTGAAAAAGATATGCATATCAAAGATAAATAAAGTTTTTGGGTTGCATTGTCAAGTAGCAAACTGTGTGACCTAACAAATATGTGTTTGTTTGTTTGTTTATTTATTTATTTATTTGTTAACGTTTGTTTTCGGGGCCAACCATTATGCCTATAGTAGTAAACGTGGGGAACTTTGCCTCTGGAGACCTTTACGTTGGTCTCCAGAGGCAAAAAGGAGGATTGGCCGTCCAATCACAACACTTAAGGGTCTTATTCAGTCTGGCACTGGTCTACAAGGATTGGAACTTTTATCAGCAATGAAAGACAGAAAGTACTGGCGACAAAACTTCACACGCTGCACCTCAGAAGAGGATGAGTAAAGAAGAAGAAGAAGTGGGGAAGGGTGTTTATAAAAAAAGAACAGCTTGATATATAGTATATATTAAGGGGCAATATATAACATTTTCGCACTGTAAACCGTAGCCGAATTCGCCCAACGCGCAGGCTCCGACGGGCTTCGGATTCGGCTAGTGCTGAGCCCACCATCTTGTGTTTGTGGGCCTTTAGAGGTTATGCTCTGACAAGATTTGTTCCTCTTCCTTTCATGATATTTATTTCGAGAAAAAAGTAGAAACTTTTCAAACCGTTCTGTTCATATACATATAGTAAGGCCACACAAATTTCATTTGTTGGTCCTTGGATTCAATCAATCATTCAAATGAATTTGCCCACTTCATTTTTTTTTCTAATATGAAAAAAATATTCAGAATCAATCCCAAAATACTGATGTTTTCGTGCCAACAGTTAAAGAATGCCCACGTCTCTGTAGCCGTTATATTTTTTCCTTCCTATTCACCAATGCGTTTATTCAGTTAAAAGTTCAAGATTTACTGCATAAATTATCAACTATGTTTACTTAACTTTGTGGCTCTTATGTTAGCATGTTGGCTATCACATTATTCCTATAGTTTCCTTTTTTTACAAAAAACCGTTTCATTATTATATAATTTCCTAAATAAATCCAAAGACAAATGAAATAGGTGTGGCCTAACCATTTACATGATTTTACTGTTGTTCTTCTTAGCCCTAACATCTAGCTTATAAACATGATTGGAGTAACAGTTTCCCTAACGCAGTCCATTATATTTGCTAAATAATGTCTATATACTCCTCACAATACACTAAATTAAATTTAGTTAATCGTCCACTCAAGTTACATGTACATTTCAACAACAAATAGTATACACCTTGCATACATTTATGTATAACTCTAACGGTGGATTAACAAAAATAGGTTTGTCACATTTCAACTCCATACTTTTCTTACACATTTATACTACATATATTTTACAAAAATATATATCTGCTATACATACATGTAGTACAATGTACCCCTTCCTATACATGGTAAATCGATAAAACAAATTAGTGAACTTCACCTCTGCAAAGGGGAAATCAGAAGAGAATTGAAAGACACAAAACAAGCATAATTGTTATACATTTGCTTGCAGATTACTTTAAATACCGCGTACTTTGCTACTCGGAAGCCAAGTTTTGTATGATATCACGGGCCCGTTAATTTCCTAGAATTTTCTTGTGAGTATTCGCAGTGAAAACGTGTGACAAAAACATAGAGAGATCATCATGCTTGAGGCAGAGGAGGATACGTATGTGTGGTCAGCTTTGCTGTTCCGCGGATTTTAACAATATTCTTCAGTCCTGTTAATTCCCACTGTACATGCTGTTTAGTATGTTTTCGAATTCCCGGACACCGTTTTGTTTGTTTGCCTTCCAAGCCATGTAAACATGGTCGTGGATCGGAGTGAATAGACTGTTCAGGAGTTGGTCAATAGATGCTGTAGTGCTTGTTTTAAATAGCTGTCTGCTTTCCTGGAATCAATATTCATCCAGGCGGCTGCCAGGTTGGAGAGTGTCATGCCAATTCTAGGATGTGCAGCACCCTGACCATAGATACTCCTGTACATACGCAGTGCCTCTTCAATGTAACTAATTGCTCTCTTGCAGTTACCAACATGGATCCAGACTAAACCCACGTTGTTAAGTGACTCGGCAATGTCAGGATGTTTATTTGTCGGTCCAAAGATACTCCTGCGCATCTGCAGTGCCTGTTCATGGTAGCTTAGTGCGTTTTGGAAGTCACCAAGATTTCTCCAGACTTCCCCCATGTTGCTAAGTGACCCGGCAACATTAGGATGTGCAACACCCTGACCATGTATGCTCCTGTGCATTTGCAGTGCCGATTCTAAGTAGCTTGTTGCTTTTCTGTAATCACCAAGAGTTAGCCACACTTTCCCAAGGTTGTTCAGTATGATCGCAATGTCTTTATGACGAGCAGTCTGGCCATGTATACTTTTGAGCATCTGTAATGCCTCTTCATAGTGACTGATAACTTTCCAGTGGTCACCCAACCCTTCCCAGGCTCGCCCCAGGTTGCTGAGTGTGATGGCAGTGTGAGGATGTGCTGTACTCTGGCCATTAATACTCCTGAACATTTGCAGGGCATGTTCAATGTAGCTTATGGCCTTCCTGTATTCACCAAGATCGAGGCAGACTGTCCCCAGGGCGTTTAGTGCCAGAGGAAAGTCCGGATGAGCCGACATTCGACCATAGATACTCTTCTTCATCTGCAGCGCCTGTTCATAGTAGCTGATTGCTTTTCTGTAATCCCCCATGCCCTGCCATGCCTGCCCCAAGTTATTAAGTACAATGGCAGTTTCACGATGTGCGGTGTTTTCACCATACATTCTTTTGCAGCTTTGAAGTACTTGTTGGTAGTACCCAATAGCTTGTCTAAAATCACCCAACAAAACACAGGATAAACCTATGTTGTTGAGTATACTGAAAGGATGTGCTGCATTATATATAGAGAGACGTGGCGTGGTAAGTTCCGGATGTGCCGACGTTTGACCATAGATACTCTCCTTCATCTGCAGTGCCTGTTTATAGTAGCTAATTGCTTTATTGTAATCGCCCAAATAGTGGCAGGTCATCCCCAGATAATTAATGATGTCAGAGTTTTCTTTATTCTGATAACCATAGATACTTCTGTGAATCTGCAGTGCCTGCTCGAGGTAACACATTGCTGTTTTGAAATTACCGACATTGTTCCAAGCATCTCCAAGAGCCAGAAACAGATCCATCTTATCAACGGCGGTATTACCATCTTCCTTCAAGGCCTCACTATAGTAGTTGATAGCCAGTCTGTATTTGCAAAGCCCAGAGTACATCCTTCCTTGTACTGCGGAAGATTTATCATAAAAATCAAAGGAAGTAGATAGCAGTTGACCCTTTTCTGACAATTTCCACAAAGCTCTTTCAAGAGGGATTGATGTATAATAGTATCTGAAAAGCTGTTTTGGATTTTTTATGTGGAAAACAGGCTTCAGCGCATTTGTATTTTCTTCATCATCGGTCAGTAAGGATGGTTCTTGACCATGTACAGGTAACATTCTTTCCATTGAGGCCAAAGCTGACAGGTTTTCATTTTGTCCGCAATTTTCAATATAGGTTCTGAGCCTGAGTTCTGCTGAGATGCCGGTAAGCACCGTCAGGTGATGTGCATTGTTAGGACTGATCACTTGTTGATTTTCCATTTCTTTAATTGTCTCCCAAACTGTGGTAGGTATGATGCCTGAATACAGTGCCAAGCAGTCCACTGCTACAGCTGGGAAGCGATAGAGGTCTTTCTTTACATCAATCAGCGTTGCTGTCACAGTGGTTGCTTGTACACCTTTTAATGTGAGCCTTTGAGTCTTTTCCGTAAGTGTCTCATTTGTCAGTTGTTGGGCCATTCTACCTCCATGCTCTTTTAGTAGATTCATTATAGAGGACTTGTATGTGTCAATCAAATCCTGGTCTCCTTGTATCAGGCAAGGGTTTCTCAAGATGGTGGCAAGATGATATCCTTCCTTTAGGTATAGCGTGACATCATTTTGTAGTTTTGAAACCAGATTGCTTGGGGTGCAGATGAGTTCACTAGGTGGTTCGTTCATAGTTCCTTGCCTGCCCAATGGAGTCTTGCTTGCCTTTGGCATGGACCCATCGAAAGAAAATCCACGTGGTGTAACAGAGTCATAGTACCAGTTGTCAGTTGGGTTCTCAGAGTAGAAATTATTGAGGGATTTTATTCCCAGTGCTGGGAGAATGGTTTCTCCCAGGTTGACCACCTTGAGGTGTAGGTAGTGGGTGAGGTTACGGAAATAAACAAGACATCGTTCGCTTTCTTTCTCTACCAAGATGGCAAACTCCAGGTCTGAGTATGGAGTTACCAGTCCTGTGGCCTGTGAACCCAAACCTATCAGGGCATACTTACAGGGAGGGGGACCCACTAACCCAATACACTCATCTACAAGCAGAGTGATGAACTCCTTTCTCTGTTGTGCAATTTTCTCAAACAACTGCCTGACAGCCTGAGCTCGTTTTGCCTCTATCTCTCTGACACATGGGTCATCCTCATAATGTACATAGGGATCCAGCTGCTGGTCAATGGTTTCCATCTCCAGCTTGATCTGGTCCCGCATCTCCTTCAGTTGTTTCTTGTGTTTTTCTGTGTTATCTTTCCGCACATTGCGACGAATATCTAAGATACATTTAAGAAATGACTTCCCTACGTATCTAATAGCTGTTGCAATATTACCAATAAGAATCTTATCCTTTGACCTTGCTATTGCTGCATTGTAGAGTGCTGCTGCTTTGACAAAGTCTCCCCCGTCCCCTGTCTGCTGACCTCGCTTACTGTAGATATCCCCCAACTTGCACAGGGGCTCCACCTCTCTCTGGTACTGCTGGGGTGTGGGATCTGGGGAGGGAAATTTTGATATTTAATATGAATATTAATCTCATTGCAGGTAAGATTTATATGTATTTCATTCATTTCAACCTCCTTGCTTATTTCTATACTTATCCTGGGAAAAACGTCTCACAGTAATGGTTCATCTTATTTTGTATTTTAGTTTCTTTATACTTTAAGGTATTCGACTTTTAACTATTACTAAGATTTTTCCTCACCGCTCGCATGTACCGTCTTAAGTGCAGCTGCAAAGTGCTGCTCTGCTGAGTCCAGGTCTGCTTTGGCAAGAGATGATTCACCCTCCTTGAGATGGTCCTTGTGTTGGCTGAAAGAAAACAAAGAAGTACTGTGTTAGATATAAGGAAGGCTAATTATAAGAGACTTCAATTGTATCACTTTAAAGGCAATTTCAGGGTGGCGAAGCAAAAATATTCCGGATGAGAAAATCAGTCTGATAATGTCATTTATTGTTATTTCATTGCACATTTTCATTTCATACCTTTAAAAGCGTTTGAAATTGACGCCCTGGAATTGCATTGAATACTACCTTTCATTGAAGTTATTTTATGCTGTACATATTTCGATCCGTCGTTTTTCTGCAAAAAGGGAAAACTGTAGGCCTTAGATGTTACATGAAGATCGCTACCATTTTTTCATTGAAGTTATTCTATCATCTGCAAAAATGAATATGTTTTCTTCCTCTTTTGTATCCTCACCTTTGTAAGGAAATACTTGATTCTGGATGGAGATAATGTTTCTGATTAACGTCACTTCTGATGGTGTTCCTCAACCTTCTTCTTCTCGATCGTGATGCTTGCTGCATGGGGAATACGGGTATATGTGACTGGTTTATTGGTTGACTTTTTTTCAGGCAGTGACGTGAATGCAAGATTTATTGTAATTGCAAATCTTATCAGTTATTATTTGCTCAAAAAAGTATTTTGAACACTGAGTAGATAAGAGAATATATGAGAAACACAGAACATGCTGATGTAGCTAAATTCTTATCTGCAAACAAAATGCCGGTGAAAGGTTATGTTTAACCGTGTCAACCCTGTCACTACAAGGAGATACTGACTATAACGTACCATTGTTCCTTACGTGTGGCAAAGACCACTGATCAGTCAAACACCGTCCCGTGACTAGAAACTAGAGTTCCACGATCTCATACCTTCGCCAATCGATATTTACTTTTACGACTGATATAATTCATAAATGTCTCTCATTGTTTATGCAAACAAGATCCTGATCTGCGTAGATTTTATCAGTTGATCATATTCTGCACCTATAATAACAGTGCCATCCTAACTAAGAAGGCTATTCTTGTATTTCCTGGTAAACTACCGAACTGAGGTCATGATGTTCACCTTCACTTAACTTCCAAATGATACCACAGTATGGAATAATAGCATTTTCTCATTAATTCTGCAAAGTAGGTCTTACTTTACATCATTCATACCTTTAAATTTCGATGTTCCTCTATCTCGTTCCAATTACAAATGTCATAAGTTTGATTATTCCGATCATGGAGCGCAACAGATTTATAGAATGTCTTCAGCAATTAAGCGAATTAGATATTGATTTGCATAATCATGCTCTAGTTATGTCATGGTTAAGCGAGTTAGGATATATTGAAATAATAAGACCATGCTTTTTAAAGTTCATGGGATGTATATATAACAGTACTCACCCTTCTTACTGCTTCAATGATATTGTCCGTGTATCCGATACGATGCCTCAATGTCTGTTTTAAATTCGATCCAGAGTCTTGGCATCTTGTTAGAGCTTTGCTGTACATGACAGACGCCTTGGAAACTTGGGATACATCAGCCTGAGAGTTTTCTCTGCCTTTTTGAAGGTAGAGATCACCAAGAGATTTTAGAACCTCGACCTCCAAGAACATGTCACCGTTTGCCATTGCTTGTACTAGTGTTTCTGCGTATGCCTCCTCAACAGAATGCCAGGGCGTACCGACTCTTCTGTCCAACTTATCACAAATTTCTGCCACCCTCAAGACATTGCTGTCAGCAATACCCCAGTAATCTGGTGACAACCACTGATACTGCGGGGCATACCTATGCGGAAGTTTTCTGGAGAGTTTTTCTAAGTAGCCGATACGATGCTGAACCGTTTGTCCCATGTGCGGATCTGTCCAGCACAGTTGTAGTGCAGCGGCATACAGGGCAGCAGCCTTGTCGAACTCTGACGACTCTCTACTTAGCTTGCCTTTCTGAAGATGGAGGTCTCCAAGACTTCTCAGGACGTATGCCTCGATATAGTGATCTTCAGAAAGAATGGCCTCTTTTAAGGCCTGTCCACTTTTCAAGGACTGCAATCGCAAGTTCTGCAACTTGTCTGCCAAGCTAGCCATGTTGAAGTCGGCCTTTTTCTTCAGAGTCTATATGAAGCCAAGTTTCGTTGGCAAAGGTTCTGTCTTCACTTTGTGGAGATGTTAGTTGTTTTATTCTAGCTCAGGCGGGACCTGCCCAGCTTTATACTGCAGGGACTTTCCACCGCCGAGTCATGAGTAAGTCAGCTGCTTTTTGTTTGAGAAACAAATAGTGACGATACCATAGGTCAGTTATTAGATTGCACATTAACTTTAATAAATACAGGTAGGTTCTCTTGGGGCTGTCATAACCAGGCATACATGTAGACGTAACAGAATTAAATCCCTGTACACTAAAACAAAGTTTTGTTTTACATAGCGTAGGTTTTAGCTGCACTAATCACATCCTATTTTGTTCTGCAGCAGTACCATAACATGCAAGGGGGCCCAAAATCTCTAAAATGCCTAGGTCTTATGAACACCGGTACCTACCCATCTACCAAGTTACATGACAATCCATCAAAAAGTTATCGTGCTAAACCACACCCACCCACAAACGCTACGGAAAGCATAACCTTCTTGGCGAAGGTAATGCAAAACAGTGCTTTCGTATACCATTGGGCCTCTTTAATTTGATTTGTTATGAACATCATGGCAAGTACATCTATTACAATCAACTTAAACATTTAATAGAGAAACTTCGGACTATCATAGACTCTAAGCAATGAATGCCAGTGCATGTATATTGTTTTGAAAACTCAATGATTTTAGAAACTGCTTTACCATTTCCTAACGATTTGGTCGCTCAGGTGTACTCACCTAGCAGCTGGCTGGCCCCTGATTTCCTGTTTGAAAGTTCAAGGGTGAATTCCTTCCCGTTGGTGTTGAGGCCGCACACCACAGTATTTATGCATGGGCGAACCCCGTAGTACGGGTACTATGCTAGAGAATGCACAATGCTAGAGAAGGGTGCAGAGATTGTTCTGTGCATGGTACCGAGATGGGATCTGTGGTAAATGTTAGAGGAATACGTCAGTTTTGAGACTGTAAAAGTTTAATTATGGTGCGTGTTCAGTCAGCGTAGATTTGCGCTGGGATACTTGTACCGACTAGTACTGTGCGTTGGCTGTAGTCCATGACCTCCGCAGTGGCGCTAATAAAAGAGGGCGTGAGAACAGAACGAGGCGGCAAATTTAAGCTCATTTTCACATATTTTTCCTGCAATTAAACATATTAAAATTCTGAACCTTGCTTGTGCACCCTACTATAATTTTTAGTGAGTCGAAGTGAGTCACTTTGGGGTCCTTAACTATAGAAATCCCCATAGGGCGAAAACTGTGTTGTGCCGCCTTGAGCCAAATCCTTGAGCTGCCACATACGTGCAGGGTTGGACAAGTTTTCAAAAATCCACTTGCCTATATAATAATATATTGAGTTTATTGACTTCGTTCACATTTCAGTAAAATACATGGCAGCTTCATTTGTGTACAAAGATGCTGAATTGCGCATTTTACATGATCAACATGATAACAAAACTATATCTATATTACAACATGATAACAAATTAAAAAAAAACTAGTAAACAATGACATTATGATGATAACATTATAAGGAATTGAAAAGGTTCTTAATAAGCTGTAATAACTGATTGCTGTAATAATTGACACTTGGAGATTTTAACAGGTATATTTGTTCAAGAGGTAAGTGAAGTACGGGATAGGGCTGTTTTTGTATCGTGCAAGTACGAGGTCATTTCCACTGTTCCGAACCAACTTTTCACTTGCCCAAAATATACAGTCATATTTGTATGTTTTTTTACTACCACCAAGGAAATTATCTTATTTTGAAGTTTATAATGTTGGATGCTTTATTTATCGAAATAAGGTGGTTTGACTTCAAACACTATAACATCCGTGTCCATGATATCACCAGGGTCCATAATATCGCCACCTTGAGAAATAGTGTGCTTAAAGATATTTTTACTGCAACATACCCTAGGTATGTACATTTGAGGTGTGCAGGAGTGCATACCAAAAGTTTGTTGCAGTAAAAATATCTTTAAGCACACTATTTTTCAAGGTGGCGATATTATGGACCCCGGCGGTGATATTATGGACACGGATGTTACTTTGTATCCAAAAAATTTACTTGCCCAATTCAAGGAGGTTAACTTGCCCAATTCAAGTGTTGGAGTACTTGCCCAAACAGTACTTTTACTTGCCCTGGGCAAGTGGACTTGCCCAGGGCAATCCTGATACGTGAGAGGTCAGGTATTCAAGGCTAGGATTAGGGTTCGTACTATAGAGTTAGGGTTAAAGTTGGGATCATTGTTAAGGGCTAGGGTTAGACTTACAATAGGGGTTAAGTTAGATTTAGTCCAACATTATGACTAAACCCCTCCCACCCCTTGTCTCACGTGAATTGGAAACCCCCAAGTAGTGGTAGAGTCATGTATTTGGCAGGATCGCGTATATGGCTTGTTACCGACCTTGACATATTCCTTGTTAGTTAGGGAGTTAGAGTTACATGTAGGACTTGGGGGTAAATTTACTACTGTATAATAACAGTCTACTAGGTAAACACAGAAATTTTCAAACTATGGCCATGAGTCAAAATCTGCATTATAATTATATAGTAGATTTCGGTAGTACATTGGTATGTGAATGTAGCGAGGCGAAACTAGGCGCACACGAAGCTCGACTAAAACACACATTTTCATGAACCAGATATCGGCATTTAATATGACATAAGCCCATCCTCTTGGACTAAAATGTACATGTGTGAAGAAAAGGTAAAAGGGGAAAACTTGACGGGTTGTACGTTGGTTTCTTAACTTCAAATACATGATTGTATAGTTTGTTAAATCTATCCATGAAAATACTAAGTATAATACCAAGAGGAAAATACACTGACAGAAAATGCATATTTTAGACCGGAAAAAGTACCAAGAAATTGAAGGAAGATTTTACTTGCAATTTTCCATATTCAGGATCATTCCATTTTCCAGAAAGTAACAATCCTTTTTTAATGGAACCATCCTGGAATCTTAGTATCTATAGAGGACTACTTAGCTTTAAGACATAATGAAACACATGCTAAGTGTCCAAGTGTTTGTTTAAACTAAAACAGCCTCTTTAACTTTAGAGGGGCACTGGGAATAGGGAAAATCTATAGTTTGTCCAAAGTGAAATATCTAGCATATAAATATGAACATGATGACAGATCATAGAAATCGTACATGTAATATAGTGCCCTAGGGATGAATTCTCTTTCAATTGAAAATCTTACTTTGCTTTAATTTCTATATCAAGACAAGATAGTACGATAAGTTGCATAATGCTGATAAGGGTTTCGAAATTCCCTGGGAGCTGAACTTAAATTTTTGACTGGCTGATCGTACTACTACTAGTATTATATTACAACTGATCACAGTTGTAGCAAGAGAAAGTCTATTTCTTGGCGGCGGCGGCCCGGTTAGCGGCCAGGACGGCCCCGGGACTCGGGTACGGTCTCTGCTGGAACAGCGGCCCCGAGACCGTGGAATCTACGCCAGTTTTGGCCTCGTTTGCCTTGGGAAGTCCAGTCGACCATGTTCCTCTGTGAAAAAAAATTAAATAATTATGCATTATAGCCCCACTTTAATAGGTTGAAAATGTTATCATTCTTCTAATATGGATTGTTTATGACATAATCATTACATGTATGCTCTTGGTAAACCTTTCTTTAAAGTGCTTATGACACCAGAATATGAACTTATATGATTGTAGTTGACATACCTAGATGTAGTGTTACCTGGATAATTCTATTATAAAATAATAATAAGATCATACTGATGAATGAAAAATTAAATTCACAAAAACGAGACCTTTCATTCCTACTGAGTCAGACCTAGAGTAAGTGTAGTAAATACACAACTGACTTTACACCTTAGTTGAAGTTTAATCTCTCTTGTCATTCCTTACCTTGGTGCATCTGAGTATGAGGCAGGGTCCATGGGGTCAAGTTCATCTCTGTCTCGCCCTCCTGATCCTGTAGGAGAGGGAAAGATGCAAAATCAAGTTCCAGCAAAAATAAACAAAAATTTCAGACTTCCACTACTAGTGTTTTGGGAACACATGCATGGTTAGTTTATACACTTAGTGTACCTCTACGTCGGTCCCTACCCCCTCCACCTCTCTGGTAGGGCGCTGGTCTTCTCTGTTGTCGAGACTCCATGTAGCGAGGTTTTCCGATTGGCTCTCTCCTCCGCTTTGCGTCTGAACTGTCGTGGGCGTCGTTGTCTTCACTGTCGTCTGTTAGGTCATCATCCTGGTCATCTTCATCATTATCATCATCATCATCATCGTCACCCTCTGCTTCACTGTCCGATTTATCAGTTGACTTGCCTGCAGGATATGGATTTCTATTAGGGCTGTGTGCTATTTCTATTAGGGCTAAACGAGCACGTTGGTAGAACGTACTGGACCTGCGCAAAACCCGTAATGTATTATGCACATGCACTTCGGCAGAATGTCTAATACAAGGCCGTATTTTCACATAAAAGGTTGACTATTAACACTGACCGTCTGTAGTTTCCAAATGTTATGTCCGACTCGGAAAAAATATCGTCTGCAACAGGCACAATTCTGATGCAACGCTGACCAAAAGTACAAAGAAAACTGTGAAAAATTGGGGTGGGGGGGTGCGCAGGCACAGTACATTCTGGCGACATGCTACCTAAATGTAACATCAGATACAGGTACAGGTCTGGACCTGTACCTATACCTGAACAATTTGACAAATCAACATATACATGTATAATTCTTCTAATCGAAGTTCCTCATCATTAACCTACAAGTTCCTACAAGGAAGAAGAAGAAGTTCCTCATCAATAACATAAAAAAAGCCATCCTCTGTAGTTTCCTAAATTAGTTGGCTAAATTACAGAGCCGGCGGTAACTACAGAGGATGGCACCTAAAAATGTAGGCTAGGGTGACGTACCTTCTAGCCAGGCTGCTGGAACTGTGATCTTCGCTGCCGGGTCTGTTCAGGAAAACAACAGGCAATGACATTGTGGTCATTTAGGCCTGAACAAATGACTAGGTAAACACGCAGAGTATGGTATGGCGAATATAATAATAGACTCTTCATTAATCATAATTATTTTTACATTTCCTTCTTGTCTTTGGCTTTGACTTCTGCATTCTAATTTCTACAACTGTTGCGTTAGTATCGTTTTCCAAGATTTCTTTCGCACAATTTAAACAGTACCGTAGTAAACTTTTTTCTTTGAAAACGGACGAGAATTCATGACTGCGCAGATCCATAAAATCAAATCAACATGGCCTTACGTAGCAGTGAGAAGGTCAGAAGTACCTGTAGGAGGCAGCCACGAGACTTGGTCTGTCTCTGCATTCCAGTAATAATGGTGCTGACTGGGGAAAAAGAAGACAACAGAATGATGGTATGATTTACAATTATTGTCATTTTCACATGTAGCAGCCACATGTAACGGGAACGGGTTTCTGCGCGTGAAAAATTTGCGCGTGAAAAATAAAAGTCCCTGAAATATGTCAGAAAATATGCAGTACCAAATTCTTATGCTGTAAAATGTGATCCTGTGGTATAATTTTCCATCTGTAACTCAAAATTTTTGTTATAAATTTTAAGTCCCTTGGGAATAGGTTAATTTGCATATTTTCCATAAAATCTGAACATTTGAAAATCACTTGAATTTGTAAGAAATACATTTTTTACACGTTTTCATTTCTATTTTTTTCTTCGGCTGTTGCTAGCCTGATTAAATCGCTTTACGGTTGCCGCCGCCCAACATCCAGCCAGCCCCTGAATGCGGGGTGGGGCCACTAAAGCCACGGACGGCAGAGTTTGCATTACACAGACTAGGCTGTTGCATGCTTCAAAAATACTTTTAAAAAATCTGAGGAACCAACAAATCAAATTGGTGTGGCCTTAAGTCAGTGTGAGCATAACTCACTTTAACAGGCGTATTGTGTAACTTCGTTATGTAATGAAAAAAGAAAATGCAGCTACAATACAGATACAGACAATCCCATTAATAATAGATAAATGACCTTAGACGTCTTTGTTGTAAATGTCAACATCTCTAAATTATTCATGAATGGATCACGTCTCATTTATTTTGAAGAATGAATAAGTCGGTCAGGGCTGTCCTGAGCCTATTTAGAAATTAGACCCTCCCGATTGCAGAGAACAGAGAAGCTATGTTAGAACTGGCGGTTGACAATCTAGAGTGGTGCCCATTGTGTACTAGCCGGCCTGAATTTGTTTTTACTATAATATTACCTTGATTTTGTTTGGCATAATGTCATGGCAAGTACTGTACATGCACCAAAGGCGAAAGCAACCAGGAAAATGTTGAAATCTTGACCGTCTGAAATGATATTTCTGCATATCGGACAAATTATGCTGGTAGACTAAGCTTAGTTTAATAATGACACTCTTTCCACAATCTTTACACTGATTTTGTCCATCAAACTTAGAAGGACTGGACAATTTGTTTTTTCTTCATGAGAGGCAGTGACGGAAAGACGGAGGCTCTCTAGAACACTGGAATGGATAATAAGGTACATTTAACTGTTGTCAAATTGAATGTAAGATTAAAAAACATATCACTTCAGTGAGTAAAGAGACACTTTTTCCACATTCAGGTCTCTTATTCAGCTGACGTTTTGGTGACCTTCCTCTGACTGGTTCACAATTTGCACTGCAGCACAGGTGTGGCACTCACTGAATAAAAGATTTTGTGTAAAAAGAGTCTATTTACTCAGGCACATACATGTGAACCTGACCACCTGATGAAACTACTCAGACATATCGATCACTTCCGTTTAATTTCTATAAATGGTATAATGTGACTCCTTAATATAAGCAGTCTGTGTGTTTTCAGATTTGGAGGTATTTGATTTTGAAACAAAGAAAACCAGCGGGACATACTATAGTACAATGTACCATGGCAAAACTACTACTACTGCTTGCTACTGGACTGGGTCTCTGTGTACTAGTATACGTAATGATATACGGCTTCTTGAACAATTCAATGATAACAAGGTTTGCGTTTAAAAAACCTGTTGGCGATGGGCAACTTCGGCTACTAGTGAATACCACACATCAGGTGGGAACCAAAGGAAAACTTGTACAATCTACGGATGTGTTTAAAAAATCCTATAAACCTGTTGGAGATGGACAACCTCCGCTTCCAGTGCTACCAAATACTACACATCAGCTGGCAACCAAAGGACAACGTACAGACGCGTTTGAAAATAAACCTGTTGGCGATGGGCAACCTCGGCTCCAAGTGCTACAAAATACTTCACATCGGCTGGCAACCAAAGGACAACCTGAACAACTTATGGATGCCATCTTAGTTGGATCATTCAAAAACGATTCCGCTCACTCGACAAATCTAGTAGTAGGGGAGACGGAAAGAGTTTCCAAGTTACGTCAAGAAATGTCCTGTAGATTGAAGAAGAATGTTCCGTTTTCCACCATCACGAGAAAACAGGCAGCCAAAGACAAAAACCGCGCCGTGTTGCCGGAGGAGAGTCTGGAGAAGTTGGTGCACTTTGACTCGTGCGCAGTCGTCAGTAGCAGCCACACCCTGAGGTTTCACATGTATGGACAGGAGATAGGTAGGTTTTTATGGTGATGTAGTTTGGTAAAAAAACGTAAAACGTCAAAATTTTGATAGTTACAGTGCATGCTTCAAGGGGATTAAACTAGTTAGTGATTTTTGTTAGATGCCAGTCCAAATTGTCTTGCAAAGTTGGGTCATACTATAGTACGGATCTAACAGGATATCTATTGAAATGTTAAACATTTTTTTTCTTTCAGATAGCCACGATGCTGTGCTGAGATTCAACTGTGCTCCCACGCACAACTTTGAGCAGTACGTTGGAAACCGGACAGACATCCGTCTCATCAATACACGTATTCCTCAGAGGGACTGCAAGCAGGAGTTCTGGAGTAAAAATAGCACCATGTTCACACACGGGACGCTGGTCATTCGGAACATGGACGGAATCAACGTGGGGCCGCGTGGCGTGGACGTGAAAAGGGATATCCATCACGCATTTAACAACTTGGTAAAATATCGGAAAACATATCCGAACAGGACGCTGCCTTTCATACAGAGGCCTAACTTTGGGAAGGGCATATCAAAAGAACTGGAATGGTTCTGCAATGCTACAAAAATGTGCAACAAGACATGGCTGAGCCCAAGTTCAGGCATGTTTGGTAAGGAGTATACTACTTAGTATGGCTTTTTTGCCATGGACCTGCATTATATGCAAAAATGTAATATTCTGTTTTAATTAATTTACTACTATCACTTCACAACGTGATTTCGCGAGAGTTACGGTTTACAAACACGTGACTCTCACGAGATCATGTTGTGAAGTGATTGGTCATTAATTATTCTGCTAAAGGCGACAGTGGTCGCTGAAAATTTGATCCTGTAAATTATGTGTTGGAATAAAGTTTAACGTTTTACTATAATGAATGATTACTACCAACACAGATGAACTTTCATGATAGTAAAATATACAGTCTAGAATTAATTTCACTGTTTTTCAGGTGTTGTGATGATGCTGCACCTCTGTGACTGGGTCCGTGTTTTCGAGCTGGTTCCCTCAAACAAGGACAACACAACCCTCAACTATTACTACGACGAGACCAAAACTCGCAGCCAAAAACACTCTTACGAGCAAGAACGAACTTACGTCAAAACCTTGTCCCTGACTACGGAAAAAGACGTAGAAAACACCGGCGTGGTGGTGTTAAAAGGACTTTCAAAGATTCGCTGCAGTTGACTCCATCAATTGATTAATTCAAGTTCTGCATAGAATCTATTGAGTTGAAAACAAAATCCATTTTGTCATAGAATTGCCAGCTAAATATGTATGTTGTTATAAGTAATAACTTTCTGCAATGCAGTGCTTATACATGTACATGTAATTGCAAGCATCACTGTTGAATAGACAGTTTATAGGTACATGTATGAGTGAGTATACAAGAATGCATTTATTTACTTAGGTACGTTACGTCATATCAACACGCTTTTTGATATTCTATTCTTTTCTGGTGCTTGAGTGTTCATTTCAATAATAGTTAAGTTAGTGCAATTATAGTAGTACTCTCTAAAATACTTGAAATACTGAGTGCATGTAATAACTACATGTAACATCTGTGTCCATAATATCACCAGGGTCCATAATATCACCAGGGTCCATAATATAGGTAAAAAGGACTGGCTGAACTATTACACTGTACATTTGTAGCTCCAATTTTGGATGCACCAAGGCACACAGTATATAACATCACCCGGGTCCATAATATTGCCACCTTGAGAAATTGTGTGCTTAAAGATATTTTTACTGCAACATACTTTTGGTATGCACTCCTTCACACATCAAATGTACATACATAGGGTAGTTTGCAGTAAAAATATCTTTAAGCACACTATTTCTCAAGGTGGCATTATTTCTTATGGACCCTGGTGAGGTTATATACTGTGTGCCTTGGTGCACCCAAAATTGGAGCTACAAATGTACAGTGTAGTTCAGCCAGTAAACTATTTAGGTGCACCGGTGCACCTGCGGAAAATTTTCTGTACATGTAGGTGCACTGATGCACCTTAATAATTTCGTGGGTTATGAATATGATTATGTCTAGCTTCCTTTTTAGGTGTTCTGGGATTGACTTTTTTTTTTGGGGGGGGGGGGCGTTATTTTCGATCAAACGTAGATTGCACGCAATAGAAGCTCTAGCCGCCAACCCTGGTAGTAGTAGTACATGCTATCCCATCCCGGAATGCCTGAAAAGAGGGCTAGGACATGTGTTAAGTTATCAAATGTACAACATATTCCAGACATTTTCAGGATAGAAAAATAACAAAATCATTATCATTACCATTAAAATTTTTGTTCAACTAAAAATGAATTCCAAGCCCTGTTTAGTAATCAGTTTAAGTTATAAAAAAATAGTAGACAAATATCAGGTGCCTCCTTACTTTTTCTCGTCCCAGACTTTGACCCAGTTTGGTGGCAGTGTGTTGTGATGGTGGCCCTGCTGCAGTACCGGTGTGTCCTGCTTGGTGGTGCCCCAGCGTGTTCTGCAGTACTCCACACAGGTGTGGTAGGGGTTGTTCACGTTGGGGCAGCCGTCCACCTTACCCTTGGGGGCAGTGGTCTCACCGTAGTCTGCTGCTATGATCTCTTCATCTGGAGATTCTAGGATGGAGAAGAAATCAGAGAATTCAGACTTCCAGGAAGCATGTAAATTTTCATGGGCGCCTGCATGGGGGGTCCCGACAATGGCCAACGCTAAATGAGAGCTGGCTACGTATTATGCTGCATTCAGGAAACCTCTAGATTACGCTTTACGATATTAATTCCAAGTGGCCACAATGCATTACGTAGAATTAAAACGGCGAATATGCTATACGCAAAATGCGCCAATTACGCTTTACCATATTACTGTACGTTGAATCAAAATGTAGAATATTCAGTACTTTTGGAGAAAAATAATGCAAGGGACTTTTTCATCACGTTTATGCTAAATATTATGTATTATACATAATATTTAAATTTTACTGGTACACTTACAATAATACAATTTGCATACCTGCATAATGCTAAATACATACTATATACACTAGCCGTAGAGACTCTTGATTCGGGCTTTCATTACCCTCAGAAATATTATAAGCCCGAATCAAGAGTCTCCATTTTGATTTTGTATAACAGCAACGACCTTTCTACTAGTATGCGATATGGTAAACTAAATAAATTGGTGATTAAAAAACAAGCACAAGGATATAGGTCATATAACCTCTTTGTTGTTATCAAATTATACGTACACTTGTATTAATATTTTGTACATGTAGGTGACGGTCGACCGATATTAGTATAAGGAGTAACGCTATGCATATGTGCCCCCCTCCCCACGTTCATATGAGTCACAAATATCCGTATTCACAGCCTTTTAGAACACGCTTACACGGCGCTATCGTTACTTACCTTTCTCCGATTCCTGTAGAATCCCTCTCTTCGCTAGCCGTGCTTGTAAAAGAGGAGGGAGAGGCATATTTTCAGCTGGAAATGACAAGAAACACAGTCCTCGCCACAGCCTTTGCACCAAAAACCTGCAGTTCAATCTAAAATTGCAATGTGGCGCTGCAGTACAATGTCTGGTAAGACATCTAGCAGATAGTTCTGCAGATGCAGATTCGAATGTGTTCTTAGCAACGCAAGGCTTGCCTGGTAACACTTTCTCTCTCGATCGTAAGTGATTTTGGGGGCAAAAATAACGGTTTCTAAACATACCATCGCTCTTAAAGTGTTTTCAAGAGTGTAAAGACTCTTCGTGGATCTTGTTTTTTGTCAGATGATTTGGTAAGAAAAAAACCGAGCCCTGTTTCTTGCGATGTCAACTGTTTTTCGACAACTTTTTTTTCAGAAGTTTGCAGATAAAACCGTGAGTTTCTGAGGCGACAAAGATGACTTTAAATCCTCTGGCGAACCCTAAGGGTGTGAGTCTGCTATGTGAGCTGTGTCAGAAGCCGGCGTTTATCCAGTGTACCAAATGCCGAGTAACGTACTACTGGTGAGTTTACTTTTTGTTGTTACCACTTTAAAGGGGGAGGGGGGCAGAGTGAGTAAAAGGGATCAGTAGCCTCCTCCACAGTATGCCAAAAAACTGGGGGTCTGGGAGTCTTTAGGGTCTTTGGGAGCTTTTATGTGCTATTTCCTATTGCACATAGCCGGCCTGGTTGAATTACCCCCATTTTTTTTAGAACTGGCTATCAGAAAACAGCCGAAGACCACCAAACACCCAGTTCTATAAGCCAGCTACATGTACAGAGGCTAAAGGATCAGGGCGATTCGCCTAAAGTCACATTCGCCCCAACAATTTAGTAACACTATCATATGTCAAATATCCCCCCAACCCGGCCCCGACCCAGACTGTAAGGTTTGAACCACTCACACCGGGAAGGACCCCTACTGTACTCTTTTCGATAAGTGTGATGGGTTCTTTAACGTGCGTAGGGTGTAGCTCTCCCCAAACGCGGGACCTCCATATAACGTCCTATCAGAGGGACGTCCCGAACTGAAGCTAGGTACACATTTCCACCTGAGGAAAGTCGTGTAAAGTGCCTTTCTGAAGGGCACATTAGATCGGTGCAGGATTCGAACCGGGACCTCTTGGGCCTGGGCCGAACACGCTACCTCTACGCCATACAACCCCACAGAATTTTTGCCTATGGACACTTGTTTCTGTTCCAGTGGAGTGGAGCACCAGAAGGCAGACTGGGTGGGGATCCATGAGAAGATAAATTTGTTTGTTTCTGTTCCAGTGGAGTAGAGCACCAGAAGGCAGACTGGGTGGGGATCCATGAGAAGATCTGTCAGATGTTGATCCCGCTGCGCGTCCCTGAACCTTTCCTCAGCTCCGACGACGAACGGCAACACAGACATCAGCAGATGACTCACAGAAAGGTCTGTTTGTTTGTTTGTTTGTTTGTTTGTTTGAGCCATTGTTGGTATCAGAGTAGTAATGAGGTATTCAAATTGGCCTGCTGGCCACTTTTCATTGAAATCATGAGGATGGAAAGAGGTCAAGGTCACACACAATACATGTATTTGTCAAGACTTTTACTTGATTAAAGCCATAGACTTAAAGTAAATATACTAAATCCAGAAACTTAATACAAAACACAATTTATAACAAAAGAAATGCTGCCAATCTTATGGTCTAGGGTGTGTACCAGCTTTATTCAAGAAAGATATTCTGTATACTAGTCTGTAGCCATTATATAGCAGTACCTCATTTGCATAATGTAGATATGTTGGTAGTCACTCTGGTGCGAGTGGATTGAGTACGCATTATGCAAGGGCTAACATTTTGTGGGATGGACCGCATATTCTCTTAAAAGAATATTATAAAACTATCAATCTATCAATATCATGTTATCAATTTTATTATTTTGACTCATTGTTTAACTTGACTCTTTTGTCTACAGAAGCGTATGATTGAGCTGACCCGTACGACGGGACAAAAGCTGTTGTTTGAAGGTCACCACGAGCAGGCCGTCCCCGCTGCCATGCAGTCTCTCCGCTTCAGTATCGACGTGTACGGACTCAGCTCCATCGAGCTCGTACCATCTTACCTCATCCTGGGGGAGGCCAGCATTGGTTAGTTAACATGGAGTGTTTTCCCTTTATCAGACTGTCAGATACCTGCTGGTTACAACTTAAAATTACCTTTACTCATCTTTTGATTACTTGGTCGAGACACTTCTGTCAGCACTAAACAGAGATGGTGGGTGTCATGAAACTAAAACCAAAGAACATTTTCCTGAAATAGAAATAAAGGTGACATTCTTGGTTAAAAGTGTGATTTTCAATATCATAGTTCATTAATGTAGTTGATCTGATGCTGATCATTGTTGCCCCCCTAAAAAAAAAATTACTGTAACAGTAAAAACTTTAAGTTCTACAATACATCAGGCTAAGACTAAGAGCATGCCATTGGGTATTCAATCATGATGAAATTATTCATGGAAGTAAACAGATTTCCCAATGGATAAAAATATACTGTAAAATATTATTTCCCATCCAGGACTAGGAAGACTGCAGCATGCAGAATAACACTTGGCCCAGGTAGAGTGGACTATACTGAAGACTCTGGACTTTATTGATAAACAGAAAAATAAACAAACAAACAAACATGTATTTTGTTTTCTGTTTACATCCAGGCCTAGGAAGACTGCAGCAGGCAGAAGAGTACTTGGCCCAGGCAGAGTGGACAGTACTGAAGACCCCAGAATGCAGCAGTGCCATCAAGTCTAAACTCTACCGGAACCTCGGGCTGCTGTTTGCTGCCAAGGGCAACTACGACGAGGCCAGACACCAGCTGGCAAATGATGTGAGTGTCAGACTCTGTACTTTTCATACTACACTTTGTTTGTATACTACACTGTTACAAAGTTAATGTTCCTTGCGGGTATGAATGAATGATCAATGTTTGGGTGACTGCCTGACTGGTAAGTAGTAGGGTTCAAGTGCCACCAGCTTAGCAGTCCAGGTGATCCAAACTCTTTGGCCTGTCAGTTAGGGCATTGGTTTTGTGAGTCGGCGACCCAGGTTCAAATCCCGGGAGCCAGGTGCTAGTGTCAGTCATTTGTTGTTTCAGTGGTTCCCACAATGAGAATTGAACCAGTTCTTAAGTGGTGAGAGTGCCAAATTCTAACCGCTAAAGATCTGGGAACCACAGTGACTGAAACAGCGAAGGAGGCAAGAAATACTTAGTTCACGGGATTCAAAACCAGGCCACCAACTCACAGACCCAACATCCTAACTGCTAGGCCAAAAGACTAAGTGGCACTGGACTGGTCAGTTGGTGGTGCTTGAACCCCACCAGTGCTGTTGTAACACAAAATCCAAAACGCTTGCCAGCTGTCTATGAACTTAGAGGTCATAAAAATTAAAAAAAAATACTTTCTCATGTCTGAAGTCTCGTACATTTTGTTTCCTCAGATCTACTACGCGAGTGAAGAGTTTGGCCCCCATGACATCCACACGGCCGGCGGGTACTTCCACATGGCTAACGTGTTCTTCAGGATGAACAGGATGGACGTGGCTGACTCTTTGTACGCAGAGGTCAGAAGACATCCTAGCTTTGTACCAAACACACACAAATATTTAAAATGTCTCCACCCCTGAGGCAATACCAAAAAACACCTGTAATCATCTCTTTATGTAGAAGCTACATGGCATTGTGCTCCAAATCTTATGAACACTATGTCGGAAACTTGGCTTAAAATTCTGGTACTCTTTTGATTGAATTAAAATTAATACCTGGATATTTAAAGTGTGCATTCTACATGACATTGTACGATGTGTTTTTGGGTGTGTATTTGTATATGTGTAAAGGAGTCATGACGCACCCGAAATGCATGTTTTAGTTTACATTTATGAGAAACTGACAGACAAACTTCATGCATACAGTATACATTATAAAGTTCCCATGAGCTAATGATTGCATAATATGTAATGCTTCCAGGTGACCAACATCTGGCACCAGCACCTGTCTCAGCTGATCAGGTGGCGACTGAAGACACCTGTGACACCTTCTGGCATCGGTCCAGCTGTAGAGGGGGAACAGGAAGAGGAAGGGGGGCTGGGTATGTATTTGTACCTGATCTAATATTTGTTTGAGCTTAACAATTCTGCTGTGAAAAAATTTTTGTTGTTTTGTTGCAACCTTTTCTTACTGTAACAATTATTTTGTTTCTTTACGATTTTAAATTAATTTCGTTCTTCTACAAATTCAATCATGAAAGAAATTGTGGCTACTACTGGTAACGTCTGTGTCCATAATATCACCAGGGTCCATAATATCGCCACCTTGAGAAATAGTGTGCTTAAAGATATTTTTACTGGAATATACTTTTGGTATGCACTCCTATACACCTCAAATGTACATGTACATACCTAGGGTATGTTGCAGTAAAAATATCTTTAAGCACACCTTTTCTCAAGGTGGCAATATTATGGACCCTGGTGATATCATGGACACAGATGTTACTACAAAAACACAGAAAATGCAAACCATACAAAGGGCGGCATGAAAAACAGCAAAATAACCCCTAGGTCCTGTCACGACCAATGAAAGAGTAACTCTTCAGTAAGATAAAACTAAATGGAGATCACTCTGAAGTCTCAAACTCCAGCCAAAGTCTCTGCTTGGAGAGTACTTAAAATTTGTACTCAGACTCAGAGCTGTTCAGTTGTTGAATGTGAAACACAAGAAAGCAAATTTTTTATTACTGTCAGACATTTCAAGTAGCGTCCACTATCTTTTGTCAGTGACTGACAAAAAGTAGTAGATGCTACTTGAAACATCTGACAATTATCGAAATATATCCAGTTGCTTGTTTCTTCTGTTTACCTGGATGTATAACCTTCATCAACATTGTGGAACTTTGATGAAGGTTAGACATCCTGGTAATAAGATATGCCATAAAACAGTTACTCAAGCAATTAGCAACTGGATTAAATTTTATGATTTTGGAAATGGTCATAACTGCATATGGTTTTGACCATTTCATCATAATTCCAGTTGCTTGAGTAACTGTTTTTTTTTTTTTTCATATTGTGGAATGTTGTTTGTGTGTCCTCTACAGATGAGGCTCAGGAGGCTGAAGCGATCCAGGTGCTGAACTCCATCCATGACATGAGAGAACAGCTGGCCCATCAGAACCCGCTGGGGCTGGCTAACGTCTGCCACACACTGACTATGCTGTACTACCTGCTGAATGATATGGACAAGGTAAGAACCCTAACCCTAACTCTATCACACTAACTATGCTGTACTACCTGCTGAATGATATGGACAAGGTAAAAGAACCATAACTCAGAGACTTACAGGAAGTATTTTTTGGTTTTCATGAACTACTGTTACAGTAGCAAGTTCACCACATTTCCTGTGTCTGACCTTTTGAACTTCAGTCAATCTGCTTGTCAGATTCTCCCCACTCATGAGGTGCTGTTGACTTACGCTCAAATTCACTCCATTTCCCGTGTCTGATCTTTTAACCTGTCTTTCTGTCTGTCAATCCTTCCCAATCCACATCCTGTCAACCTACTCAGACCCAAAACTTATTAGCCACCAAAATCTTTGCCGTGTTACCAAAAGTAACTACCCGGCACCCAATGTCTGCCATACTTTATTACTATATTGAATGCTGTACAACCAGTCTAAGGACTTTTCTGTATGTGGTTGCGCCTTCTGGCAGAAAATTCTGGTATTACAACTACCTAATACCCTCAGATGTGTGTTCCAACCCTTCCCCGCAATGTTTCCCTGCAGGCTCGAGAGTTCAGTCGTAAGGCGCTGCTGTCCAGCGAGACAGCGCCCCCCGGTGAGGACGGGTCGCTCACTACGATCTCCGAGCTCGCCAAGGTTCTCGACGTTCATCCTGAGACGGCTGCTACATCTTAAATGTCAACCTCGCCTTGAAACTTAGCATATATTGTCTACATCACTACTTAATACATACTTAAGTTGTGAAGATTACTTCGCTTCTGAAGGCCACTTCATATTTATGTATTTTATCTCAGATTTGTGAACTGAAAAATAATAAAACGATGGGAATCTGTTTGAAACATAAAGTTTGAGGAAGTAAATATACATGTGTACTAACCATCTGCCAAGTACAATTAATATTTACCTTCACATGGTCTAGACCAACAGACTACAATAACTGTTCTGTTTATTCCTCATCAATTTATATAATAATATATGGTGGCCTGACCCCCCCAATGCCACTTGCTACATAATATAATCCAACGCTACAGTCCATTGCTACAGCACTAGTTACCATTGTGACAGCCATCTGGTCCAGGTCATTGACCTTTTGTGTTTATAGGAGAAAGAGAAGAAACAATCTTTTTTTTTCTTTCTAAAAGGGTAAATGTACATTGCAATTAGCCCCCAATTTTTTTTCTCTGAGTCTTGTTTCAATCTTGACCTTTTTCTGATGAGTTTTTCATAAACAAAAGTCTGAGAAACAAAATGTGAATTAGAGTGGCCATATCTGTGATGTTCTTCAGAGTTCTGAACTGATTGTAGAAAAATTATTGACATTTGAGAAAATGCTAGTCTCTTAGTCTCAGTTGTGTTAATTTTTTAAAAACATATGTTTATATAAATACTATAGTATTTTGGTTTGGGGATGTTTGCTTATGTTTCAGTGAATCAAAACTATATGACATTTTCTTGTAAATATTATATTGCTTTTCTGTAACATTATATTTGTATATATGATTTCCTTATCTGTTAAATTCACAAACTATCTTAAATGGCAAGCTATAATAACTATATTAGACCATTAGACATTGTGAAAACAGTTATATATCTCTTTCGGTCTGTAAATAAAATATAAAAATAATAGTTCAGTGTATATTTCACTTATGGATGAAAAATTAGCGTGAATTTTTTACACTTTTTGTCTTTAGCAGCACTTTTTATGCAAAAATAGCTTTCACATGGGGTAAGGGGAAAGACCAGTACCTGTATAGGTATGGTACGGTACCTACGAAGGCCCATAGGTACAATGTGGTCTACTCTTCTTCATTGTCAGTATTTGTAGAATATGAATGTGTGTGTGTGTGTGTGTGTGATGTGTGTGTGTGTGTGTGTGTGTATGTGTGTGTGTGTGTGTGTTTGTGTGTGTGTGTATGACGTATGCATGACAGTGGCAATTAATTGTCTCCTTCCTCGGGTAATTGATTAACATTTGCATATCTGCGTGGCTAATTTCACATACAGTCACATGTTATGTTGTGATGCAACGTTTTTAGGAAATAACAGTAACACGCCCACGCCAATTCAATCAGTCTGCCACGTGCACAGGGCCAATAAGCAAATAATAAAGAATTCAATCAAAATATAATCAAGAGTACTATTCTTTAATGAATGTCATGAATGATGATTTCAATTTTGTGATATCAAATGGGTCTGAAGATTTGGTGAGCGTCGACGACAATGATGAATAGCAATTTATCGTTAACATATTCAATTGCATTAATTACAAGAACTTGACTTTATAACAATAGCATTGTTGTTGTATAATTTCCAAACATATAATTTCAAATATTGGGAAAGGTTCATTTTTTAGATCTGTGAAAGAAAAGGAACCAAATATTTTTTTACATAATACATATACGTGTCTTTACAAAGTATTCAACAGTTTCCTTCATTACAACTGTTAATTGTAAGATTCATTATAGAAGAATAATTCTTGATATTTATCATGTCCAGACAACACATAAAAAACAACCAATGTCATACTAAGATCGATTATTGGGAAATTTAAAGCTACACCTTTCATGTGCAGATGTGTGTATTGAGTGTATCAATTTTGTTAATTTACAGATACTTCTTAAATTCAATCATGATGACTGTTGCAATGATTTTTATAATATCGGAAAATAGTTTCACTAGGTTTGTAACTTATAGGATATAAGGGACTTCCTTTTTTATACAGCCCCCAAAAAAACATACCTTGCTGTCTGACAGACACCGAAACGTGCGGCAATGTATGATGTTTTGGTTAATGTAAAAAAAAAAAGAAATCCCTTATATGCTATAATACAAGAGATTCCACGTCTACATTCCACATCTAAGTGCAGATAAGTGAGTGAATTATTTGAGTAAATAATTACTAGCCTCCACCAGGCTAGAAGCGGCCGAAAAGTGTAGAATTGGCCAGATGGACTGAAAACATGCCAGGGAAGTTGGTCCGCTAAATAAGTAATATAAATGTTCTCTTTTAGCGGACCAACTCTCATTGCATTTTATCTGTCTATTTGGCAAATTTCTTCATTTTGGGATCCACTCGATTAGAAAAGAAATAGTGAACATAATGTATGAGATTCTAATTCAACTTGCCGGACACATCACAGTTTCAAATGCTCTCTAGAACTCTAGAATACTAAATGACCATTTCAGAGTGACTTTGGCCTACTTTACACATAACTTTTTCAAGTCAACTAGAACTCAAGACGACTTGAGCTAGTCGACTTGAGCGAAAATTGCCCTGTGTAAAGAGAAATAATTCAACTCAAGTCGCATTCTAGTCAAGATGACTTGAGTCGTGTCCAATCCAGACTTAAGTCGGCCAGCGGGGTGTCGAGTCCACTACCTTTGCGTGTGTAAATGGGCGAAGTCGACTTGAGCACCTCTGCGTAGTAGTCAGGCAAGACCGAGCCACCGAGTCGACTTGGGGGGAGGGTGGCACAGCGGGAGTGCCAAGTCGCTTTGTGGATCCGTGTGTAAACAGAAATTTTTCAAGTTGACTTTGCTGAGTCGACTTAGAAATGGTCTGTGTAAAGTGGGCCTAAGTAGTTAAGTTTCCATTTTCTATGTGAGATGGAATTCGTGTCCAGATCTTTTCTACGGTTGTTTAAAACTTGTCAAGAAAATATTTTGAAATATTAGGAAACAAATACGTGTTCCAGGTTTATAAAAGGCAGATCCATTTCATTAGCCACTATAAATTAATTTTATGCTTTCCAAAATCACTTAAAACCTAATACCACGTTTTATAATTTAACAATAGCCATTGATGTATTGTACAAGTGACAAAACTAGAGATTTCGAAAGCAGTTCTGTTGCAAATCAAAAACAAATATCTGTGCTGATAACGTCAAAATTGGCCGTGCTTCAATTATTCTTTGCCCTTAGAATCTAAATTGTTTAAGTGCGATTCAATAGATTTTACATTATGGTCAGTTTTTTTTTTCAAATTCTTGCCTTGCGTGTTAGCTTTCATATATCAGGTTATAATTTGTGGCTGAAGATAGAGGTTAAGTGCTGTGACCTGTACGCTTCTTAATGGATCCAAAACAAGAAATCCTAGATTCCGGATTTAAAGTTCCGGGATCGGACGTATGTGACCCTCAACTTCCTTAGTCATTATGTCTCTACGTCTAATTCTAGCTGGCTCTCTGCCAGATTCTGAGACTCCCCCATTATTCTGCCTGTCAATCTTCCACCACAAAAGTGATCTCATCCTATATATATACTGGTTTGGACACTCAGAAAAAAGTTCAGACACCACGAAACAATACTGCTATAACACCATAGCAAGAATATTATTTTTCAGAGGTCGCGTGGTGCCGAGTTACATGTAGCAACACGTCAAGTGTCAAATTCGGATGTTTTGAAAATGTGAAATGATGTTCACATCTGCCAAAATTTGCCAAGTTTTCAGGGACCATGACTCGCCAAAGTTTCCAGTCGTTTTTGAATAGGTTCAGTGTCCAACCGTGTCTACTTCATACAGTACTGAAGGTTCGCTTGTCTGAGAGTCAGGCTGTCCATTGGCTGGTTTGTACATAGCATCAGGTGTGTTCTGCTCTTCTGATTCATTGCTGTAGATCCTGCTTGTGTTTGGAACCATGTTTTCTTCCTCTACTTCATAAAGCTCGCTTGTCTGAAACTCTGACTGTCCATGAGCCGGGTTTGATTCTTTGTTACATGTAGCATCTGGTGGTGGTGGCTGTTCGTCTGAGCAGGTGATCGGCTGCTTGACAATTGTTGCGTCTTCATCTGGCTGAAGGTGTGACCCTGGGTTTTCATCGTAGGTCACTGCATATGGGCGAAGCTGTGGTCCTGGGTCTTCATCGTGGGTCACCGCATATGGACGAAGCTGTGGTCCTGGGTCTTCATCGTGGGTCACTGAGTACGGCTGAAGCTGTGGCCCTGGGTCGTCATCGTAGGTCACTGAGTACGGATGAAGCTGCGGCCCTGGGTCTTCGTCGTGGGTCACTGCATATGGCTGGATGGAATCGTGTTGTTCTGGGGTTTGGACATGAGCAAGAGATGTGGTTGCATACGGCGGAAGCTTGCCATTTTTCCCTTTCCCTGACACATCGACATAGCTCACGGCATATGGCTCGATGGTGTCGTCGTTTGTTCTGGGGCTTGGACATGAGCAAGAGATGTGGTCGCATATGGCGGAAGCTTGCCATTTTTCCCTTTCCCTGACACATCGACATAGCTTACGGCATATGGCTCGATGGTGTCGTCGTTTTGTTCTAGGGTTTGGACATGAGCAAGAGACGTGGTCGCATATGGCGGAAGCTTGCCGTTTTGCCCTTTGCCTGACACATCCACATAGCTCACGGCATACGGCTGGATGGTGTCGTCGTCATCTGATGGAGTAGTTTGAGCGTCTGCTGTTGGTGAGGTCATACTTGATGCTTGCAGTTCAGATGTGTCCGAGTAGGTCACTGCGTACGGCTGGATTTCATTACTAGTTTGATTTTCTTCAGTACCAGTTGGTTGGTCACGATTGGCCCTCTCCACACCACGACCGCGTTTTTTGTAGATGAAGATGATGACCACTGTTGCCAACACAAGGAGAAGGGGCGCTGCAACGGCACCGATCATGGCCAATACGTATACGTAGGTACTGTTGTCATCCTTGTGAGATATTGCCGGGTCTCCCTCAAGAAGAATGACATTGTCCATCTCTGTTGTTTGCCGAGAGGCTGTCATGTCATTTGTGTTTGGCGACTCTGTATAGTCCCCGATGGAAACAGTCGTGTTGAACAGATCGGTCGTGTTGATTGCTGGTGAGACCATCTCAGTAGCCGTTGTAATGAATATTTCGGTATGTCCCGTGGGTGACATGTTGTTTTGTGGGGTGTTTGTGTGATCATGATAAGGTGGGCAGCTGATGTCCTTGATGAGACGACCTTTAACGTCGTCATAACACTTCATTGCTATGCGATCGTCATAGGGAATCTGGTCCAGGATATGTAGGTTGCAGATGAACCATTCTAGACCCTTGTCACAACGCAGTTTGTTATCCTTTATTATGATATGTAACCCCGGATTTTGCTGCAGCTGCAAGATATTGCTGTCAATAGTGGCAATGTGATTTGTTGTCAGGTGTGCGCGACATGGTTCCTTACACTTAGGCAGCTGCAAAAGTGCCTCAATTGGCACAGAGGTCAGTTTGTTAAAATTCAGATACAGATGTAGAAGCGAGGTCAGGCCACGGAATGCGTACTTGGGTATGACAGAAATCATGTTTTTGTCAAGGAAGAGGGTTGTCAAGTTCTGAAGACCACGGAAAGCATCACGTTCTGAATGGAAATACAAGAAGCTTTTTTAATTATCAATATACACAAAGGACGACATTCAATGTGAGGTACGTACACTCAAGTTCATGACTTATTTTGTTGCGCCATATGCACACAGAACAAAATTATTCAAATTATTTGTAGATTCTCCAAAGATCACCAAAAGACTAAGTTCCAATATACTAAGATCACAAAACCCACTAATTATGCAGAATGTGGGACTATTCAATATCCACGCACTGCTTTAAAAAAGAAGCCGAACCCCGTAATAGCTAGTGTAGTAGTAGAGGTAGAAGTTTTTCGAAAGACAGCTGTTGCCCGTCTTCTATTACCGTATTGCAATGAGTAGTATACTTCATTGTGAAAGCAATTAGCCTTCGGGCTTTTGCAAATAAAGTTTCAAAGTTTCACTGAATGTTTTGATCGACAAATAACTCTATCTATCTATGTATCTAATAATAGTATCTATCTATATCTATGTATCTATCTAATAATAGTATATCTATATCTATATATCTATCTATCTATATGTATTGTTCCCACTGAATCAAAACATTGCACAATGATTGAAAACTTTTGTTTTTCAAAATTGTTTCCGTGAAAAATGGATTTTATAATAGTTGTAAACTTATTGTATATAAAGTATACATGTAGGTATCATGTATTGTTTAACAAGGTTCACGATGTCAGAAGTTTAAAATGTAGGAATTTTTTTTTTCGCCTTATCGCATTAGGCTTGGAGTCTGTGGGGGATGTCATGCATGAAATTTACTTGCTGTGGCCCAAGTCGAAATAGTTTAAACTTACCTATGCTGGAGATTCGATTTTCAGGAAGATAGAGGTTTTCCAACACTGGCAGACCATCAAAAGCCCCAGATCTTATCGTTGAAACATTTGAAGAACGTATCGAAAGGAAAGAAAGATTCAAAAGTGGAGGAAACGTCTTTTCCTGGAGTGTGGGAGCGCGGAGGTGATAAATGTAGATTTGTCCTATTGCTCCCCGAAAGTCAGTTGGTATCGCATCGAGGCAAACTGGGAAGCTGTAATCCTTTCCCCCATGTCCAATCCAGCTACAGGATGCCCCAGTAGCGTCCTTACTTGGACAGTCACATTGTGGGACCCACAATGGAGAGGGAGGGGGCCTTAATTTACAGACGCCCGGGCATTGCGGAACTGCCACACTCACGTTTAGATGGTTACTAGTGACCAGTAACAGCGCTAGCAAGAACAGTTCGTTACTTCGTCGCATCTTGACAACTGACTGACGCGTGCATCAAATGAATCAACTGCAAGCATCAGTGAAGATGCACGGCGGTTGCAGACATGTCCCTCCAGGATGCTCTGTTTTCGGCCAGTTGGACAGGTGGAAGGAGTACTTAAGTCCAACCTGCTCAGTAGACCTACACCATCTCACACTCGAGGAACTAGCAGACGCGGCAGTACCGAACAATAACATCAGTACGTGTGCATGCAAATTTGTCTTCACGTCTTGAGTTGATTGGTTATTACCAATTTGTACTCCCTGTATATGTACATGACATGTACACGTGTGCCATGCATGTACTGAGGAAATTAGTCTGAGCACGTTGCTGCTGGCAGTATTTCAGCTTGCAATTTGTTGGTACAGTTAAGCTGCAATATCGCTCATTTTGCATAAATATTCATAGACTATGGCCTTATGCCGGAAAAGCGTCCGGCATGAAGGCCACTACTTCACAACAATAATCTTGATATAGGAGCCGCTCACTTTAGAATCTACTCGTACGTAAGAAATATAATCACACAAACATGGACACGGTTTTGTGGTTGGCTGTAACTTAGTTAGAATCCGAAGGTTCAGGGTTTGAATCAGTGGCAGGCCCCATGCAGTGGTACCTATATATGACCTTTGGAAAGGTGATCTATTTTATGGACAACCTTTTTTAAGGGACACATCAATCCGGAGATCCGTTTTAGAAGACACGCCTGGACTACGCCTGGAGTACGTTAAAGAACACAACACGAGAGTTGATTAAGATTTACAATCTGGTCTCTGGGTCGGCATCATGAGAAGGTGATGGACACATGTTATTATATACTTTTGAAACTTTTGTAATGACTTTGCAATTTCCTTCCACGTTTACTTAATTTAAACTTCATGGAAGGAAATTGCAAAGTCATTACAAAAGTTTCAACTGTCATGGAAGGAAATTGTAAAGTCATTACAAAAGTTTCAATTTTCATGGAAGGAAGTTGTAGTCTTTACAAAAGTTTCAAAATTGCAAAGTCATTACAAAAGTTTTGTTATTGAAGGAAATTGTAATGTCATTAGAAAAGTTTCAATTAACGTGGGAGGAAATTGTAGTCATTACAAATGTTTCAATTAACGTGGAAGGAAATTGCAAAGTCATTACAAAAATTTCAATTGTCATGGAAGGAAATTGCAAAGTCATTACAAAAGTTTCAATTATCATAGAAGGAAATTGTAATGTCATTACAAAAGTTTCAATTAACGTGGGAGGAAATTGTAAAGTCATTACAAAATTTCAATTGTCATGGAAGGAAATTGCAAAGTCATTACAAAAGTTTCAATTATCATAGAAGGAAATTGTAAAGTCATTACAAAAGTTTCAATTGTCGTGAAAGGAAGTTGCAATGTCGTTACAAACGTGTTAAAATGCAATCTTCAAATTGACCACACAGAAATAAAATCAACTGACAGACGTCACTCATACAGAAACACACACACATAGGGATGCATGCCCCCCCCCCCCCCGTTACACAGAGACACACACACGCATGCATACACAGGCATACACACGCGTGCGTGCAAACACACATGCACAAACACACACACACACACACACACACATAAACACACACACACACACAAACAAACAAACAAACAATATTGCAAAAGCTGTATTTTAAACCTATTTATTGTTATTTTGCTGAGAATACATTTTACATTTATTTATTGGGACATTCTCAGAGACTTTCAGAAACTGTGACAACGTGGCCTTTGCAAATAGGATCAAAGTAAATATGGGTCTACATCTCATGACTATACATTTTGTACATGTTGTATACAAAGCAAAAGATCTACTAGTAGACAATATAAAGAACATAGTATCTTTTGAGCTGTACTGAGATTAAACATTTGTTATAATTTTCACACATTATACATATTACATTAGTGGCAACTTAAAGGCAGAAACTTTAGCCCTTTTACTTCAACATATATCTATTATGATTATAGAAAAATGTACATTATGTGAGCATAAAACGCTCAGACTAGAACAATACATGTACATGCATAAGACGCTTTGGAAGGAAGAATTGGCAGGAAATCAAAATTTAATCAAAGACTTTCATACATACACAATGTCAATATTTTACAAACAACACAACATGAATAGACTTTAACAAGTAAACCTTTTATTTACAATACAGGAAAAAGCAATGTACAAAACAGAGTTACATCTTTACTACTTAAAAGATAACAGTAAATATATAAATAAACATTATCAGAAATGATTGTAATAATAAATTACTGTGTATTAACCATTTCACTGCTGAAGTTGAATCTACTCTATATACTGAATTTGTATTGCTGAGGACTTAGCATGAGGGGGGTTCAGAGTATACTAGTACTATTAGGTAATATCAGGTATTAGCTGTAGTTTGCTTTGATGCAAAATGTCTCTTCATTTTTATCATCCTCGTCATTGATGAAGATGAGGATGTTTGTTGTGCCCTGCTGCTGACTGGGAGCAAACCTCATCCCGATGGTGTACACATCCCCTGAACCCAGCTGGAAATACAAATAAATACTTTCATTCAAATGTTGCATGGATGAAAGACCTTTAATGTACATTTAATAATATCAATAATATTATCATCAGCCTCTTACAAGCTAAGTATAGGTCACAAAATAGAATCTGATACAAAACGTATTTTTGAGTCTCAGATTGGACATGATACTTTGGAATAACTGCTCATATGGGGAAGACCGTGGAAAACTTAGCTAAGTTTTGTTCCAGACATAATGCAGCGGAATTGGTAATGGGTACATTGTTAATCACATACAACTGTATGACGTAACTAATTATAATAATGATTTCATGTTTCATATAAGTACACATCGATCTCTGATGACCATATTCTGTAACCCAGGGCGTACAGGGTCACATCCCTGTCAATCAACTTAGACCCTCTCAGTTCCAATCTACTCAGGGACAGAAAGCACACAACTCTCTTAACCAATGCTGCAAAAAACAATACTTCTGTCTCAGAAGTAAAAAAAAAAAAAAAAAAACAATTTCAGGTGTGCATACAAATGTATTTACTCACCTCGAATGTGTTTTCCTTGAACTGCAGCAGGTCCTGTCTGTTGGTGTGTAGGATGAAGGTTTTCCTGTGCATGTAGGGGTTTGTGTAGGGGATCCTTTTGTTGCAGCCTTTACCTCCTCCTATTGGCAGCTGCAGATCAAATGCCTGGCAGGGAAAACAAAATCTTTTCCTTAAAAAATGTATAAATATTGCTCTATGTGTAACCTTGAAGACACTGTTTGGATTGAAAGCAGATTAGCCCTATCTGTGAGTTCACTTGGTTGTACTCACTGTTTATTGGACTACAAAACAAACAATCAAACAAACAAACCTTGGAGATGACAGCCTCTTTAGTCTGCACACAGATGAGCCATGTGCGGATGAGTTGGTGGTACTCCGTGTCCACTACATTAATGTACAGGAACTTGCTGCCCACAGACAGAGGTCTTACACCAACGTTCACCTCGTGGACTGCATTGGCTGCCAGCATGAAGGGTGTGTCTGGGGAAACCTGAGGAGAAAACAAAATAAATAGAAAGGTAACATTGCTGAATGAAAGACTTCAAAAGAGTCTCTTTACTCAGTGTCTTACAAACCTGATGAAACTATTCATGGATGAAGTTATTCATGTATTACTAATCAATAAACTACTGTGTGAGTGTACCCCACCTGTATTTCTGTAGGGTGTGAGGGGAAGACCCTGACCCACCTGTATCTCTGTAGGGTGTGAGGGGAAGACCCTGACCAGACGAGAGGCGTTCGTCCCCCTCAGAATGAGAGAGAAGCGGCTGGTCTGCCCCTCCACACAGCTGATATCAACCCTCTGTAGGGCGTGGAGGTAGAACTGCCAGATCTGACACGGCTTCGACTGGTGAGGGTCCCTGGGCAAGGAGACAATTTTTTTATTCCAACATTTCATGACTAGACATTTGGTGACAGCACACTCAAGCTATATCAACATATTTTATGCCGCCACTAACGCAGAGGATGAATACAGGACAAGACAATACTCATTTTCACTTGAGTTAAGTGAGGAAAGTCGTGTAAAGTGCCTTTCCCAAGGGCACAAGATCGGGGACTCGAACTGTGACCTCTTGGTTCCGAATCGAGCATGCTGCTGCTACGCCACACGACCCCAATTACAATTTTGTTTAGTTTCCTTGATTATGAAGTGGCTTAAACACAGCATGAGACCAATTACAATGAATCACAGTTATAAGTTCTTGCGAAAATAAGTAAAACATGCACGGTAGGCATTATTCAATGATAATTTGGTAACGAAGTCGATCAGTGTAATGTAGCCAGCTGCTGCCGCGCCGCGTGCCTGCAAAGCTGGTGTGTTACGCTGATGGACGGTTATACCGGCTACACAGATACAGAACGTACGTGTAAATGATGACAAAGAACTTCTTGACAGAAGGAGACGGGCCACAGGCTACTTTAAGGAAGACGTCTTGTGGCTCGCCCGCCTTGACCTTCCTGGTCTCACAGATGACGTTGGGGTCGCTGCAGCAGGCTGAGACACTGGTGAACCCACCGGCTGTGACAACTGCTCCTGGGAAACAGAACAGGGACATGGGAATCACATTATCCCTGCAAAATGTGATGTCTTGTTGTGTGAAGGTAAATGCGTGTAATCAAATATGTATAGTATAATTATTATTATATCACTATTACCTAACCACTCAAAAATCAGTGTAGCTGCATGAGATAAGTTATTTTTAATAAAAAAAAATTAATATAATTAAATGTAATAGTAGTATAATTTGATCATAATGTCTTATGATATATATTATATAGATTATTTAAAAACAAATGAGAAGCCTATGATGAAATTGCATTCTGTTTAAAATTCTACAGTATCTATGATGCTGAATGAGATGATTCCTTTAATAATAAGTAAAATTGCATCACATACATGTAAATGTATAAACTGTACCTTGTAGCTGGTGGTATGGTGGGAGTCTGATTGCTTTCTTTAAGAAGGACTGTTCAGGGTGGTAGAAGCGGAAGGTCTGGTCCACCACGTGAGGCTGGGGGCTGACGTTGACCGTCAGGATGGACACGGGACGGTGGTCAGCAGCACGGAAGTACACCTGGTATAATAAATAACTCACTTGTATTAATTTCCAGTAGAAAGGAATTAACGGAAAAACTATAATGATTATTATAATTATTATAGTTTTTCTGTTAATTAATAATAAAGACTAATACATGTGAATGAATATCATCATGACTCCAGGAAGAATAGTGAGCCTATGCATATACTCACTAATGGAGATCTTTCAAATAATTTACATAATTACATTGTATTTAGGAATTCACAAATACTGAAGGTAGTGCGGAATTAGAGTGTCAGTTTTATGTAATATGTTTACTTTTTCAATTTACATGTATAACTGTGCGAAAAAAACAACAACAAAAAATGTACAAACACCTTGATGTTCCGTGAGTGGTGCATGGTGGGACGGAAGCCTGTCATCAGCTGTGTCGTCTGACTTGGTATCATGGTGTCAGACGGACCCTGTTCACAAACGTAGCAATGTGTGTAAACAAAAAAAAGTAAAAAAAGGTGTGAACAAGAACAACAGGTGTGTGGTATACACAAAAACATCAGATTCCCAATCATGGTTCTGTTTCTATCCTCCAAGTCATCTAAAAATTTTCTATCTGTTCATTTCGTGTTTTTTTTTCAAATAGATGTTAAATTTGTGCCTACTATATATCCCTCAGTCAAAACTTTTCCTTTAACTTTTTAGTTACTGTTACAGTAACAGTAACTGTAACAGTAACAAAAAATGTTTGAGCCCTGCTAACAATTAGCTTGAACAAGTACAAATGTATAGTACATGTAGTAAAAAAAGTTTGTACAACTACATATTTTTCAAATGTAAGTATTTTTTTAATTTGTGGCTGCGAAAAAGTTTGTTAAGTTTGTTAAAACTACTTTCAAAGTATTGCAAAACAATTTTATCTTATCAATAATTTACACACTGTAGTATATTACATGTAGTTTTGAATTTCTCTTAAAGCATGAAAAGTTTCTCTAGAGTCTTCAAACAAGGTAATTAATGTCAGCAAGAAGTTATTTCTTGGGTTTTACTTTTAGATAAGAGTAGAGTGACACCTGCATGCATGCAACCTGTTATCTTCAAACAATACTCATCATATATGTGTATGAAATTTAAAAAAATCTACCTGAGGTTGGACGGTGTGGTCAGTCTGCAGACTCTGGTACTTGAAGGGCACGTAGACAGACTCCCGCGGTCGGAGGAAAATGGCGGGAAGGCCGGACACCGAGGTCGTACCAAACATGCTCTCCTCCAGGGGGGTGTTCAGGTCGTGGGCCTGCTTAAACTGCCTCCACTCTCTCACATCAGTGACAATGCTGAAACAATGAAAATATTTCAAATTTTATGGACACGGACAGTGCAGCGTAATGGTTGGGTATTTGGCACAGAACACAATCATGTAGAAGATACTACCTGCATGTAGCTTAGGTTAGGGACGTCCCTCGTTCCTGTGTTTTGGAAGAGCTGCAATTAATGAACTCACCACAAAAACCAGCGACTTGAAAAAGTCACTGTGTCATGCTTCACTTCAGATGAGAATGACAAAAGAAGACTAACACACTCTAAAAAAGTTGTTTTAGTTTTTTTTTTTTTTTCAGGACAAACTTCACGAACATGCACCTGCAGTTCCAAATTAAAGTGACAGGTGTCTCACCTGAGTTGTGGAGAGTCACTGTCCACAGTGATGGTATGCTCCACGTTATACGGGTTCTTCAGTACAAACTCAAAGAACTCGGCTGTGCCCAGACTGGGGAAGACTGTGTAGTGAGTAGTAATGACCTGGGACAACAGAAAATACAATAATCTTCTCTAATTAACAGAACATTTTTTTCTATAAAGACCTGTACAAAGTGCTGAAGCATTGTATGCCTTATCCTTTGAAAAATGCTGATAGGGAGAATTGAGTGTGACAGGCTGAATAAAACTTGACGAGATGTTGGTTAACTTGAGGAATGAATCACCTCCACTACAATGTATTATAATTAATATATAATGTAAAGAGAATTAAAATTAAATGTGACAACTGACAGTAAAACTACTTGAGAATAAAGGAATCACCTGTGACAACATGCTGGTGATGCCATCATGTTTTGTCTGTTCTCTGTACAGTTCTACTGTTCTCAGGTCCCTGTTCCTCTGTGCTTTCTCTTCTTTCTGGAGCTGAGAAGAAAAAAAAACACTTGCAGGGCAAACACATAATGTTTAGTGCCTTCACAGAGTGTCACATGTAAAGCCTAATAAACCCCTCTATTTGTTCAGATAATTTTATCTAAAACACAATAAATTTCATGTTTATGTTAAAACAATATGGTCACCAAAATTCCCCTCCAACACTTGCTACATAATATGGCCCAACACCACTGGTTGTCTGATGCAACACCAGTTACCATAGTGACAGACATCTGTTTCAGGTCATTGGCCTTTTTTGTTTTAAATTGAAAAATAGCAATTAAGTCCATATAATGATGAGATGCCACATACCAGTACAGTGTTGACAGTGTTGAGGTCCTTCTCACAACCCTGGGTCTGTCTGACAGCCTGCATACGAGCCAACTTTCTCTTCCTTACTGAGTCCAACTCTCCTCCAGTGTCCTGTCAGAAATCAGGATCACAGTACAGTGTACATTAAAATTCTATCATATCCAAAAAGTAGAATCTACGTGTCATGTGCATGTATGCCTGAATGAGTTAAGGTTAGGATGAAGCATGGTTTTTACTACATAGTTTTTAAGTACTCAGTATCTAAGAACACAGTACTACAGTTAGTACTAGATTTAAAGAAGGCACCTGCCTGGAAGTGAACCTATCCAGAAAAGTGCCTGAGTACAGAGGATAAAGCATGGTTCTGGGTACAACAGTAAGAACAAAATAGATAAATATTATTATTATAGTATATTTTTAGATAATTTTTCTCACCAAACTTGCTAGCTGGGTGATGTTTGGATCCTTTCTTGCAGTGAGGACCAGTGCAAGTTCATTGTCTGTCTCTGCCAGTCTCTTAGCACAACTGGTCTTCTGTTTCATAACTGTCATTAAATTGAGAAAAATAATGGAAAAAACGATGATTCTTTACAAAATCTAGTAAAGCTTAGCATACAATGTAGTACTAATAAATTGATCTTGTTGCACTTGTTATGAAGATTTTGTCCACATTTCCCCAATGTACAGGCACAATGTTCTACCAAATTCCTAAACTCCTATTACTGGTAGCATCAGATTTTGTAACACACGCAACTGCTGAGTTTATTTAGATTAAACAATTAGCATAGGGCCTAGTTGCTATTCTCCCTGCGGCCCTACTATTGATACAACACTACTACATGACACACAGGAGAGTAACGTTATTATACAATCACTGTCATTTTGACAATTAACAATTATAATCAAGCAATCAATACTGTAACATAAGACAACTTGACATGAGCTCCATATTATGAATACCAACTGTTTGATACTAAAATGACTACTGTTACAACAATTGTGCTCTTACAGCTTATGAGTAACACATGCTAACACATAATACTGTAGCACAGTACAGCTAAAATGATTGTAAAGATCCAGCCTTACTTACGTGGACTACCATTACTTGTATTTGTGGCAGCTGGCCCTATGTGAGAGGACGCAGAGGGAACCACTCTGGATGGAGGTTTTGGAACAGTCACTGTAGTTTTTGGAAAAAAAGGAAAAGTATATTCTGTATCATTCTGCATAGCCGGTATAACCTCCCTTCGGCGTAACACCTCAATCCTTGGTTGACAACTCTGGTACTTGAAAGCATGACTGTTTCTTGTTCTCTTCTGGGCTGGTATTAGGTATTGGGAGACTCTTTTTACACAACCAAGTCTTTTATTCAGCCGACGTTTTGGTGACCGTCCGTCACCTTCCTGTGCTGCAATGCAATGTGAACCAGTCAGAATTGCCCTGATAAAGGTGACAGACAGTCACCGAAACGTTGGCAGAAAAAAGACTTGGTTGTGTAAAAAGAGTCTATTTACTCAGAACGTAAAGGTATCAGGACAGTAGCACACTGCACACGGGTGGTTTTTCACCTGTACCAGGTGTAGAACTATGCTCACCTGTGCCATCTCCCCTAGCCTTGTCCTGCAGGTGCCCCACATTAGCCATGCGCAGGTGCAGCCGTCCCTTCAGGAGGGTGCTCACTCCTACTGGACGCACGCTGCCTCCTCTGGTCTGAACACAGTAAAGGGAGAAGGGAACAAGTCTTAGGGTTTAAGGATTTAGGCACCTTTCCGACATGTTGGAAGCTGTACAACATCGCTGTCTAAGGATCATCGGAATTCCTAAGGACGCTCTGCCTTCGCTGTCCAGTAGGCGTGACACAGCCACACTGAGAACATTACAGAACATTCTTCAGGACAGCAGTTCTCCCCTGAATGAGTTTCTCATCCCGCCGTGTGTCAGCCGCTACAGTCTACGGCGAGAGGGCCGCTTCAGAGCAACCAAGAGCAGAACAAAAAGACATGAACTCTCATTTGTCCCCAGAGCCCTGAAACTGTTGTACCACTCTGGCAACTGAACATGATTCTTACAACTCATGTCCAACTTACTGTTTCCTAGCTATATGTAAATTCTGCATTAATACTAGTACTTGTTCTTCGAGGAAATACTATATTTTGTCAGTGTAAAGTGTTTTTAATCGCATTTTTAATGTAGTTTTTATCGATCTACTCTGTGTATTTTAAACGTTGTCAAATACTGGCTCAATTCATGTTTTTTTAAACTTTTAACATGCCATGCCAATATGAATAAAGCTGAATCTGAATATATAAAATACTACCTGCCTAAACACGGGTGGGATCACCCAACGGCTGAAAATATTTTTGATTTTTTTTCAGTGTATCTGTTATCGTGTTTGCTTGTGATTCCATACTCAACCCATATTTTTTTTATATATAATGTGCTGGGGATGTCAGTAACACAAGCAGAAAATTAGGTCAAAGTTCCTTAAAAGGTCACTGAAAAGGTAATCTTATTTCCGGTCTTTAATTCCTAACCATAAGATAAAGAAAAAACAAAAACAAGTACTAACTGTGGGTTGATGAAGAGACAGAGTGTGTCTCCCCAAAGTAGCTAAATATATAATAACTCAATATTTGCCCAAACTAACCAGGTCCCCTGTCAGAGTCGGTGTGTCCTCAGAGTACTCTGTTGTGATGACATCAAGCTCATGAGTCACCTGGACAGCTTCACGACCTTGTCTGCACAGGTGCTGTTTACAAAAACAACACAAGAGTAAAAATTTAATGATGAATAAACCTGGTGAGATAATGGCCTTTGTCACTTTGTGATGTGTAGATGGTCTTAGCTTTAAGAAGATAACCTTATACATACATATTTTGCCTTGGAAATAATAATAAGATATTTCCAAACACCCCATGAATCCAGAAGGTTGCTGTCCCTGGTGCTGAATCAGATTCACACTGACACTGCTGTCCCTGGTGCTGAACAGCAATGAAACTAACGTCCCTGTACTGAATGACAATTATACTCAGACATTGCTGTTGCAGGTTCCTAGTACCAAATGATATTCACACAGTCACATTGCTGTCCTTAGTGCTAAATGACATTCACATTGACACTGCTGTCCTTGGTGCTGAATAACAACAACACTGACACTGCTGTCCTTGGTGCTGAATGACATTCACACTGACACTGCTGTCATTGGGGCTGAATAACAATAACACTGACACTGCTGTCCTTGGTGCTGAATGACATTCACACTGACACTGAATGGTACAGAATGGCATGTACACTGAAACTGCTGCCCCTTGTACTTAATGGCATTCATGCCGACACTGCTGTCCTTGGTGCTGCTTGAAATTCACACTAACATTGCTGCCCTGGTGCTTTAGAATATTTACATTCCTGTTCTTATTCTTGCCCCTGGTGCTAAATGTCATTCACACTGACCAAATGATAACAGTTACTCTCTGACTGTGAAAGTTACAGTGCATCCACTTTTGTTTGTTTGTTTGTTTGTTTACCTTAAGGTCCATGGCACATGACCCTATGAGTAGTAGAGAGTCTCCGTCCCAGACATCTATGTGCAGAGTCTGTACTGAGAGGAACTGGACAAATAGTCTGGCTTCTCCAGGCTTCAAGAAGGAAGGATCTATGTGGTACTTAGTCTGGAAAATGGGGAGAAAAGCACAGACAGTTAGACTGCAAAAACACTGTACATAATCCTCTGGAAATAAAATAAAACAAGAATCAGAAAATCCAAATGTTAAGAAATATACAGTTACAGAATTACATCATATATTGAAAGGAGTTTATGCTCCGAAACATTCAATTCCTCATATACAGTCTACAAGGCATGTACAATGTATTTATAGGAAAACTTGAGTTAGCTGCAGTACCCCACCTGACAGCCGGGGGGACTCTGTACCACTGTTCCGTCTTTGTTGATTCTGTACAGGATACAAGGCATGGAGCCGGGGTCAGAGGTCAGCTGCTTGTCTGCGGCACCCAACAGGAGTCTGTAAAATAGGGAGTACATGATGGTGTCAAATTAGCGTTGACTTGAGTACATTTGTAATACACAGAGACTATGTTGGTACAGGAATCTATTAAGTAATCTTGTTGTCTAAGAGTCAGTTCTGTTATAGGATATTTAAAGTTAAAGGCATTCAATGCAATTTCAAGGCATCAAAACAGAAATTCTAATTGTTAATTTTCTGTTCATTCTTTTAATGTTAAAACAAACAGATCCAGACTACAAGCTAGTTGAGGAGAATTAGAAGTGAGAGAGCTTGAAAAGAAGTTTTTGTACCTTTCTGTAATGAGTGGAGGAAACCTGTAGAACTGGAGAGTGAAAAACACAGTGCTGGGCTGGGAGGTCGCAGAACCACTGGGTTGGGCTGAGAGCATCCTATATGTAGCATAAAGACCATTTACTTTCATTACAATTTTATATTTTGTATCATGTAACCAATTGATAAGTTGTACTCCAGCTACTGAAAATTTGATCTCTGTAAATTGTGTGTTGGAATGAAGTTCAACGTTTTACTATGATTACTACCAACACAGATGAACTTTCATGAAAAAATCACTGAAAATCATCTTATTTGCAATTCATCAGTTCTAAAGGTTTATATTATTTGGCAAAGGTTACACCAGAATGATGTAACTTACTTTGAGAAGGCAAGGAACTGGAAGATGATCTCATTGCTCTGCAGGGGGTCTGCCTCCTCTTGTTTCAGGTTCACAGTCACATGATCACCGGGGTCAACGACCTCAGGAGACTGCCCATGCCTGTCCGTGATTGGTGGGAAGCCGGCCGTGTAGAGTCGGGCATAGGCCGCTCGGGACAGGCCCTGGCCACTGGACCGAGAAAAGTTTAGAGTGTCAGAATTGTCATAAATAATATAATTTCATGTAAATAAGCAAGTGCAAGGCTCCATCATTAGTATGATGTCAAATTTTATGCCCCCCCCCCAAAAAAAATAATAATAACTGCAATATAGTTTGATTCTTGAATACAGTCACTGTGATAGTGAAGGCTAGAAGTAACCGTTGCAATTTTTCTTTGGGATTCCAGCGAAAGATTTGGCAAGATACAACTCGCAAACAAACATTTAGTTTCATAAAACATTGAAGGCAATAAACAAACATACAAACAACCCACCTTTGTGTTCCCCTGGCTGACAACAGTATTGGAGCATGTACAGGTGTGTAGGGTAGTTCTGTCAGCTCTGTCATGTCCTCTGTTCGAGCTGTATCAGGCTGGAGGGGACACATAACAAACATGTTAGGTCAGGACAACAGGAAAAATCTGTATCACATATTACCTGCTCTCAGACTGGTAATATTACATCATAATACAAGACTTAATTGTTTTCACATACAGTATGCTTACATGGAAAGACGAATGACAATGAAAATAGGTAAAATGATAATCATTAATTTTATAATATTTATTTATAATGATTTGAATTCAGGCACCACATACCTGCCCATCTGATGTGTCCATGGTGGTGTCCCCCAGCATGTGAGGGGGGGTCGTGTGGGACTGGGGGTACGGGAGGGAAATGGTGGGGTAAGACAGGGGAGGGGGGAGACTGCCAGGCAGGGGGGTGCTGTAGGCTGGAAGTCTGGGGGGGGGGGTAAAGAGGAAAACAACACAATCAAAACAAAACAATTTTTAAAGCAATGTTTAATTTTATGTCAATTTGTGTGGGTAACTAACACACTGGAAAAAAAAACAGTTCAGTTGCCTTTGGACTGTATTTTTTGTATTCAGAATCTCAGAAATTAGATAGCTACACATGTACACAAATACTGTAAATCACTGTATATTTGCTGGTACTTATATTTGCAATTTTCACAGTCACTTCAGAATTTGCACTATGAATTTATCACCATCACAAACAAATAATACAAATAATTTGCTGGTTTCTTTCTTCTGACCCTTCTGCCCCTGCAAACATAGTTCTTCTAACATGTTCATTTTTGTCAGACTGCAAAATTTTGCTGTACTGCCAAATAAGGATTTACTGTAAGTTGTTGTTGTTGTTGTCCGTCCATCGTACTCAAAGATGAGCAGTGACATCAGTAACTGTTACTGTTAGTATTAGGTAAACTAACTGGTACCTGTGTTCAGTCCTGGGACTGGACTTGGCACTGCTGGGCAGCGGAGGTCGGCTGGACACCGTGGTCGGTCTCTCCTGCATGAAGCTGCCGTCAGACGTTTCCGAGTGAACCGACGCCGCGTACGGCTGGCCTGGGATCTGTAACTGTGCCACAACATGACCATTCAATAAGATCCATGACTAGTTATCAGGTTGGTAAGACACTGAGTAAAGAGACTCTTTTTACACAACCAAGTCTTTTATTCAGCCGACGTTTTGGTGACTGTCTGTCATCTTCCTCAGCGCGATTCTGACTGGTTGCAATGCAATGTGAACCTGGTCCAGTCAAAATTGCCCTGAGGAAGATGACAGACGGTCATCGACCATCACAAAAAATTGAGTTGAACAAAACAAACTTTAGTCTTTGCATTACCATTTGGTTTGGAATCTGGTCCTGTGCATCCATTGATCTTGGTGGCTCCTTGTTTAAAAAGAAAAAAAAAAGAAAATTAAGAATTTGAAAGTCCTTAATTTTCCAGACACATGTCGGTTGCCTTCTGGGATTCAATGGGAAAATGCACTTTAATTACACGCAAACTCTGAATAATGTCATTTTTTAAAAATCTCTTGTTTCAAACATGACATCATGGTATACTCACGTCGTCTCTCCTGAAGGTGAACTTGAGTGACCCGGCGTTCTGTTGTTCTGCCCCAGACTTCTGACAGAACATCATCACGTTGTCTGGGTTGGGCGCAGACCCACATCCCATCGCCACGGTAACCTCGGGCCGTCCTGACGCCGTGAACGGACACCAGGACACCCACAGGACAGGAACTGTGATGGTCTGGGCTCTGGACATGCTGCCTGACAACTGGGGAAAAATAAAGGGAATCTTAGTTTTTCTAAATATTTTGCTTGTTGGTTTGCCATGCTGCTAGTAAGAGCTGTGGCCATTTATAAAGCAGTTATTGCCAATCTGTTGTCTAAAATATTTTAAAAATACAAATTTTAATTTTAAGCACCTAGAGGGGAATAGGGGGAAGGATAACATGTGCATGTAAATGTAGATGGGGTGTTCAGAACTTCTCCCTTTCCACTGTGTGTGACTAAGGTTTAAAACTCTTACACAATCATGTAACGTTACATGTATACCTAAGGCTTCTTGTTATAGCTGTGGGGTGGTTAAAAACAATCATTATGTATTGTTGCATAGCAGATTAGTGACAGTTGAAAGAAAACTGTCACTGTAGTCCAAATGCTGTGACAGCATTTGGACTACCATGGTCAGTTAATACGGTTACAGTATCTACACCAAAGATTAGCATACCAAAAGGCAATCTGTCGACCTGTTAAAAAAAGAAACTTAGTGTCTTAAGCACTTCTGTCCACCTGTTAATGAAACTTAGTGTCTTTCAGCTGCAATAATAGGGAGTACTGACTGAAGAAGCAAAAGCAGAGAGAAAAGAAGCTTTTAATTTGAAACCCTGTCTGGTCCTTGTAGGATGCAGCAGAGAGATATCAGCAGCAGAACAGCTATATGAGAAAAAAGCAGCATTTTTATTTCATTGCCTTAATAAATAATAATGACTGCAACTCTGAAATAAGAATGATCAACAAAACTGATGATGCATAAAAAGCATATCACCAGATGGTTAAATTTGCACACATCAGATTTTCTACAAAGTATGTAGAAAGCCAAAGCTGAGGTCATGAGTGAATGACCACATACTTGCCACTCTCTGTAACTTTGCCTTTGCATGAGCTACATGGAGAGAAGGGATACTAAAAATGTGGATTAGAAATTACCACAATATGATTACATAACAATGTATGTAATGATATCAGTGTTTTTAATAGAATGTATAACGAGGTTGTTAGGCTGTTGTGTGATGTACACAGGGATAGCTAACAAATGTAAATATTACTAGAAAGGCCGACATTTGCTCGGAAGCAAATGCAGCAAATGGCTTCACCACATCCCCCGTACCAAAAATGGATGTATCCCCCTCCCACACAAGTGGATTGTTCCTAATTCACCCCTGTCCAAAATTTGAAGTGTTTCAATAGTCTATACCCCTGTGCAGCAATGGAATCTCCCAATGCCTTCTGTTGGAACATGAAGAGACCTGTATTATTATGTTTACCGAAGGAAAACATATTGTTTTTACTCAATTTCCTCTTCTCCAAGCACTAACCTCTGACATGATTTGTTGACGTCTGTCACCATGGTGACTGGTGTTGGGTTACATAATGTTGCAAACTTCATGGTCTGCTCTGCTCCTGTCACCATATACTAGTAGTATATGTATGTGAATATGTTTGAGTAAAAATTAACAGGGCAGACCATGTCCGAAGGTAAACATTATGCATTTGCTTTGCAAATGTTACTCTTACTAGTTGTGTGGTTAGCCTGACCTTTGCCCCGGACATGGCGAACGGCACAGACAGCGTGTACTCCACTTGGAACACGACGGCGAATGATGCATCCTGGGCCAGGTCTGACAGCTGCACCTGACTACGAGCCACCAGGCAGCTGCTGTTGCCAAGCGACGACCTGTAAACAATGCAGAATTATTTAAATATCCAGGGATCAAGATACGTTGCAGTACTTTCAATTTGTGATATGTAGTAATTCATTGATCACCAATCCTTAGTCTATTCTCTTAGGTTACCAAATTTTACGGTTGCAAAGTTAACAGTTCTTAAAATAGCTTTTAAAAAATTGCATCTAAATCGGACTATAATAAGTCTACGGACTTATCTAAATCTTTAGGGATGAAGATACTTTACAGTATTTTAGAGATGTGGTATGACTGTATAATTTAATTAATATCATTGATTACCACAAATGATTAAAGCATCAGTCTATTCGTTTTTGGTTACCAAATGTAAGGTTGCAAAGTTAACAGCTTTTATATAGCTTCAAAAAATCTGCATCTGAAACTTAAGTTTATGATAATTCAATAAATTTGTGTGCAATTGTTGTAAAAAATAAACTCACAGTAATCAAAAACAAAGAAAATGATAGTTCATTCAAACAAAAGTTCAGAATTTTAACCTTTCTAATGAATATATATCAACTCAACTCTGACATTATTATTCATAAAATTAGATAAAACATCCAAGAACAGGATACTGTCAATGGTAAAAAAAAAAAACAAATATCAGTTATCAAGGCCTAAAATAAATAAAATTCAAGAATGTTTAGAGAACAACATTCATTGTACCAGTCCTGTGGAAATTGTACCTACATTGTACAATTACATGTACTAGGTGCTTTGAACTCACCATTCAATTTCTTGAAAGTGCAGTGTTAGGTATTATAGGGTACCCAGCAGAATTGTGTTGCTGTTAAAAGTTCTTACTTTGACCCAAAAGAGGGAGTTCTCCTGTGCCCCTTGCCGATACTGCCAGACCGTGCCCTGCCCTGGGTCTCCACTTCTGGTGCCAGAATCACCACCTGAGGCTTCTGTACGTAACCCCAGCCATTGTGGAGACCAATCTACATGTATAAACAAAAAACAAGGTAATGCAGGATAAAATTGTCTTAAGTTGAAAATAAACCTCTTTGTTACAGTTGAATGTAAAATGTATTATAGTACACACACTCGGGTACTTCCTTACCTGGAAGTAATACATTCAATCAATAATACAATTATAATTATTATATTTCAAGTGATTTAATGATTTGTTTTGAAAATCTGTGATGTCTTTTTAGTATTTACACCATGTACATGTAGATGCAGAAGGCAGAACCAGTAACAGTCTTGGTCCAGGTGGTAACAAATATTTTATGCAGTGAAAGATTTATCCACAAAACATCTGATTCAATAATTTGGACCAAATCAAATTCAATCTTACCTGTAATCTCCTCTCCACAACATTGACTGTTGAACCGTCACTTGGGCCGATGTTGTCCTGTAAGATATAATATTTGTGTAACTACATGTAAGCATTCAAATGACTCAGTCTGTAATATGCCATGATAGGCTCAAATTAGGTGGACAAACAGGACAAAACACAGGACAACACAGTCACATCAATATAAAAGAGAACAGAGTAGTCATTTTTATTGAAATACATGTCATTTTTATTGAACTACATGTCCATTGCAACAATTATTGTTTTTAAAGCTCAGTGCGATCTGAAAAGCAAGCTGTACCTTTAAGTTAGTAAGAAAACAAAAAATCAAAGCAAGGAATCAGATCTATGAGTTAGTTATATTATATATAAAAGTCAGAGGAAAATTATAAGTTGAACATAGTCTTAGGGCTGGAACGACAGCCAGTCAGAATTGGGCCACTGCTTACAGGTAGTTTACTGCACAGTCTCATTGTGACAGTAGTGAATTTTATCACTGTGACAATGCTTTTCACACACACGTCAGACTTTTGACAGAAGCAACCATTAAAATTAACATTTAGGATCTAAGACTGTATTATCCATAAGGGGACAGCTGAATTTTGCAGAGCACATGCAGGCATGTCTGTCACAAGCTTTAGAAGAAGCCCTCACTTTGCAATCACACAACAAAAACAAATTTAGATGCAGCTAAGCAGTGAGGACTGAGGTAGGATTTTTTGCAGGTGTGTTCTATTTGTCAAATACAGGAGGTGTGAAGAACACATAATATCTAATAATATAGAACTTATTATCACTGACAACAATAGTATGGTGACCGTCATAAACTAGCCTGTTAGTACATGACAACATGATTGTTGTTAGATGTAAAATGAACATCATGAACTTTAGTAAGAAAACACAATTTAAGACGAAATGATTTAGGAGCTCAGGATATTTCAAAATTTAAATGCATGGATTAGAGTATTAAATGTTTAGGATTGTTATCATGCTGTTTGTAATGCAAAAATATGTTATGAGTAAGTTATACAGTCACATCATCTCATTTATAAAAATATATATGGTTGTTTCTATTTATGCGCAAATTAAAAATTGAAGGACTTTGTTTATATCAAAAGAAATTCAGTTTATTCGTACTGAAATGTACATTCATAAATTTTTTTATTGAGATTAATATACACTGCAGACTGAAATGATGATGTCTGTGAATGTTTATTAGTTTGTTTGTCTTAGTTTGTTAGTGGTGAGGATGGCTTTATTCAGGGTTATGGTTCTCAGTCCAGACTGACTTACCAACGACACATTAGACCCATGGATGTCCTAACATTGTGCAAAAACACATGTTATTGAGTGATGGGACAACACTACATGAATATGGAACCAAAACAACAAAAACATAAAATATCATACATGTGCTGGCAGTTATTACAATGTGATATTTGGTAATAATTATTATACATGTAATTATATTATAAGAGCTGCCTAATTAGTGGAACAACTGCATGATACAAACAATAGCCAACCAAATAAAAGAAAACAAACATTAGGCCTAGGAAAAATGTTGTGTTTCCTGATTTAGTTCTGAAAAAGTTAGGATCGTTAGGTAGGAATTCTTCTTTTTTATTAGACTTTAAGCAATCTCTAGTGATCAAACTTAACCAGTTTAACAATTTGAAGGTAAAACTTGCATGAGAACACTTATATTTTCAATGTCAATGTTGGAAAACTTATTGTGCAACGTTTCATCACTCAGGTGTCTGATCATAGAGCTAAGAGAAGATCAATTTATGTCCCTTGCAGGGGTCCACTGACTCCACCCCCCAAAAAATGCTAGAGTGGCAGTTTTTTCTAAGGTTGACTACAAACCAGGAAACACAGCATTTTTTTTCTTATCTTTGACAGAACTGTAACAAAGAAAAGATCATACAGACCCTTTGTAGTCGGTCATCGTTGGTTTTTTTGCATAAATCTTCCTCAAACTTGGCGAGGGAAGGCTCGGGGGTGATGGAGATGTTGTCCAGGTGACTCTGCAATGTCTTGAGAAGTTTGGGCTTGAGAAGATTGTCCGCTGAAACAAGATTGTCTTAACATGTCACAACTTGGAAGTTTCACTGACTGACTGAACTACTGTCAGTGATTTGTTTGTCAGTGACTGAATTACTCAGACTAATGACTGTCTGACTGACTGACTGACTGGCAGACTGACTGAATGGTTAACTGACTGACTAGTACTCACTCACATCCCAAAAAAGGTAAATATAAAATAGTACTGTAACAATGTTTATATGATGTATACCTCTGTGAAAATGGTATCAATTGTTTTAGTCTAACCCTCTTTTTTACTGTCAGCATTTTTGAACTGTATAAATTGAAGAAATGTTTGTGTACTGTGCATTATCTGAGACTCTTCCTGTAACAGGAAGTAAGGCTCAAAGATCACGGAATCTTTCTACAGCCCAGAGGCTTTACCCCTTTAGGATACGGGAGGGGGATAGGTCTTTTTTTGGTACGGAGGATGTGGTGAAGCCATCTGCTGCATTTGCTCCGGAGCAAATGTCGGCCTTTCTAGTTCTTACAATCTTGCTTGCCCATCACCTACCATTTTCCTTGCCCTTGCTTCTCTGCTCCTGTATCCCTGGGATGACATCGTTCCCTCCCACTAGCACGTTCTCTGGCACCAGGTGTAGGATCTTCTCCATGGCCTGGTGTGTAGACAGGCTGAACGCTATCTGACACCCTTTTACTAGCTGGATGTTCTCATTAGCTATATATAAGGGTCAGGAAAAAGACTTAAAACTTCTGAGTAGGAATTATAGCTGAATTGTACATTTAATACATACATGACTGTTTTCTTCAACATTATGTGATAAAATAAGTCTTGGCACCAAACTTAATTTCACTTTATTGGTGTGTTAACAACCAATGAAAGAAATACTGGGTAAACATTCAATGGAATAGGTTTTAGCACCAAGGACAGATAACATGTACAGAAACAAGGACAAATAGCATTGTGCAGAACCAAGGACAGATAGCATGCACAGCACCAAGGATAGATAGCATGCACAGCACAAAGGACAGCATGTACAGTATCAAGGACAGACAGCATGATCAGCACCAAGGACAGACAGCATGATCAGCACCAAGGACAGACAGCATGATCAGCACCAAAGACAGATAGCATGATCAGCACCAAGGACAGATAGCATGATCAGAACCAAGGACAGATAGCATGATCAGCACCAAGGACAGATAGCATGATCAGCACCAAGGACAGATAGCATGATCAGCATCAAGGACAGACAGCATGATCAGCACCAAGGACAGACAGCATGATCAGCACCAAGGAAGAATAGCATGTACAGCACCAAGGACAGATAGCATTATACATGTATACAGCACCAAGAGAGGGATGGAAGTTAGTATATCATTCACTACAAAGTAATAGTCATATACCCCTAAATGCAGCAAAGTGGCATTGCACTATATTAGCTAATGTCTGAAAGCATCATTCTTTACCTTAGATGAGGATAACAGAAGAAGAAAAGATTGAGATTTAAAAACAATGTTCTCTTACTTTCAATGGCATCGTCCATGAGCATGAGAGCCCGTGGTGACCCGTGGTACACGTCTAGTTTTCTAACATCTGCCGTTCCTTCACTAGTGTCCTTCAGTTTCTGAGACTTCTGGAACAGTCGGAGTAAAGACCAGCCACAAGACATCTGCCTCCTGGGCTGGCTACTGCCAGGGCCGGGCTCCAGGATACCAACAACTTCTACCACTGCTGCAATGTTAGGGTCCTTCAGCGACGTGTGGAAATATATGGGCTGGAAAATAATACAATTTTGAAATATTTAAAACTTATAGTCTATATCATTTGAATTAAAGTAGCATTTTACAATTATAATAATAATATCAAATTGATTGTTGAAAACTATTTTAATTGGAATGGAGCTCATATAACATCCCCGGTCCATTCTAATTTTGAAGTCAACTGTTTCACTGTCTTCTACTTTTATTTCTGACCTAAAATCTCAAAATCATTAGCTATTGATCACTGTTATTATACATGTTTAACTCATAGTAATTATGCATAAGGTGCATATTAATATTAGGGTTCAAGAGGTTACAAGTATGTACTCACTTGGCATACTTTAATATTATATACGGTATATAATGTATGTATGGTTCCATTTAAAAGTCAAATCAATTTTCTTGCATGTTACTGTTTGTGGTCAAGAGAAAATTTCTTTAAAGTTGCATAAGAGTAAATGAAACTAAATGAAACTCTTGCCTTTGAGTCTGACTAATGTCATGAAGGATTGTATAGTAATATGCATGTACCTGCTGATATTGCAGTTTGTATTTCTGTTTTGCCTTGTCGACTTTTGCCGCCCTGGCTGATCCGACCCAGGTACGTCCGAAGAACGTGTGGTACATGATGTCATACAGACTGACTCGCAACTGATACTGCAGCTGGGCACTGGACTCACCCACATCCTGAAAAGGGGGAGGGAGGGTTTTAAATATTAATAATAACACCCCTATAACATGTTAAAGTTGGTATGATCCGATGCTGATTCCAATGTTCACATGCTGAACATTGGACTTGTCCATTTCCTGAAAGGAGGGAAAGTTACAATTGGTGTTAACATATTGTAGTCTCAATCCTGTAGTCAATGTGTAAGGCTTTACCCTTGGCCTTAGGCTAATAAGATAGCAATGTACTCAGCCATATTCCACAATTCATTAAGCTATGACATTAAATACAAGACAAACACAAACGCACACACACACACACACAGTCACACACACACACACAGTCACACATACTCACTCATTCACACACACACACACAAACACAAACACACACACACACACACACACTTACACTCTCACCCATGATACATACCAGTAATATGATATTTGGTCTTCTTTTCACTTTTTATTTAGAGTTAACAACAGGCAATTATTGGTGACAAGTATCTTTTCTTTGAGACAAAATTTTTCACAATGGGCCTATTAGCCATTGTGTGAATTCTTAATGGTACAGTAAGTATTAATAATAGTACTTGGTTATTAGAACAATGCTACACAATTAACACATTTGTCTTCTATATATAATATAATTAACTATTTCTTCTCAACTGGTCTAAGAACGCTGTCTAAACCTGACTAACTTTCTTTGGAATATAGAATTGTAACTTACAGTAGTGTATGATTTGTCAATATAATAGAGCACTTAAACAGCAACAATGCTGAACCAACAGATGTTATGTCATTGATTGTTAGCAAACTGAACACCTGTCGTCACAGTCAGCACTTTCAAATGGCATCTAACATATTCATATGCCAAACAATTACAAATCCATAGGCCTCGGGGGATTGTACCTAGGTCTCCTTGCCTGACACCCATTAAAATATACATTGTAACTTCCAACACACCTATGTCCAGACAAATTAAACACGACATGTATAAATATTATAGGCTAAAGGTTAAGGTTGTTGGAACATACTATTATGTCAGATACATGGAGGGGTGTAACAGCAGTGGGAGCTGCACAACATGCGATTGCATTATAAAACTATAATTGTATGGCATTTAGATCAATGTTCGTAAATTACTACAATGATTTCAGAAGCTTCTAAAGCAAGTTTTCAAGCTGTTTTTTCTCATTTTGTTTTTTCTTGAAGGTGTTTGAAAAGAACAAATCAGAGGTTCGATGTGTTTGATCTTGATCGGTCTTACTATTGCATGAAATTCAACTGAACTACATAATATTTTTTTTTTTTTGGTTCAGATTTTATTACATGTAATTTCAGAAGTACCTTTAAGTTAGTACATGTACCTACCTTCCTCTCTGGTAACCTTAGTAGAGGTACCTGTTCTACCGACCACAGAGTTAAACAGAACGGGACTGTCTGTCGGTCTGAGTGTAGCGTACGCCTCAGGTCCGCCGGTATCACACGCAGCGACTTCGTACGGCTAACTCCAGCCCGCGTACTTGTCAGCGATTCCTTCTTACGCAGGCTGATCCGTACACTTTTTTGCAGAGTAGAGGTAGGGGAGGGCGACGAAAGACCATTTCGGAGAATGGATGCTGGGGAACGTGTTCGATTTATGTCGCTTTTCCACGACGAAAACATGTCCATCCGACTTAAGCTGGCAATTCAAACAAAGGACAAAATAATAAGTCACTCTCTCTCTCTGTTATGACTACATCGTAAGTTGCCATTGAAAAGAAAATTGGGTTCCACCCATTTTATTGTACGTCAACAAATAGGGCGTAAATTTCCCACCCACTTATACGGGCAATTTGTAAGTCAAAACACGAGGCCTAGTGACATTACAGGAAGAAGAATTATAATGTGCAGTTGAATGAGTGCAAACAATACTGGGTAAATTTTGGAGGGCAATCTAAAAAAAGCATAATTGCTTCAAAGCGGTAATTATGACATCTGAATCATAATACATCAATCATCATTTACAGTAAACTACAAAATATTTTCATACTCATAGTGGTTTTTATGTTTGTTTTCAAGCAGGGAGCTCTCTATGTAATTTATGTACTAGATGTCTGTCTGAAATATGAGTTCCTTTACTGTATTTTACTTAGGCTCATTTGAGTCTTACAGTTAAATTACATAAAATTACATGCCATTGTACAGTTAAGTCCCTGGGAACTACAGTAAGTTAGAGTACTGTACACTCCTTTTTCGCCATAGTTTTCTTTCAAGAAGGTTTTTCGGAGGGTTCTAAATTTACCGTAAACTGCCAAACCTATTCTGTTACATGTACTTGCAGTTAATGTTTTGGAAAATGCACAGTGTGATATGCAGTTGAGAAGCCACAGTAAACATGTGGAAATAAAACCACTGTGAAGGTTTGAAGACTTACAGTACATTGTTCATGTACATGTCAGTCAAATTCTTTTGTCAGTGGTGAATGTCTCAAGATGTACAGTATTGTACTTACTTGTAAAAAAGTGGGGATGACTACCTAATTTCTACACCTCTCTGCTGTTATTTGTTAATAATACATTTTCCAATGCTGTGACTTATATGTATACATTCAATTTGCATTACTAGTATGCTGTCAACACTTCCACTTCTTGATTCAACCAAGACTAAAGTAATGTATAGCACCAGGCATGCACAAAAGTGAATATAGTCTTGAAAGAAAATGTGGGAAAACAAAACAAGTTCATTCAAAAGTGTACTCATCACTCCGAAAAAATCACTAGAATTTGGCAACACTTAAAATGTAAACTATGAACAGTGTAATTTTGAGTGGATAATTCTACCACACTGCAGGTCTGGAATAATTATTGTTACAGCCAGAGTATAGGTGGCCCCATTTAAAAGAGAATATGTATGACATTGTCTTCAGTAAAGGCATTTTTGCATCAGAACCTGAATATTTTTCTTGCCTTTGTGGCTCTTCTGTAGCCCGGTGTTTTTGAGCACCTGGTTTTGAAAACATATTAGTCTGAGCAGTTGCAGGCCAATTTGAATATTCACTCATTTTGAACAAAGCTGGCTTCTTTGCCAATACATATACTAGTACTAGTACATGGTAGAATAACCACTTCAAATAAGAACAGGACAGTAACATTTGGCCCATAACAGTCTAGTAGTAATTTACAGATACTAACAAAGGAATTTACAAATTGCACTGTAAGTTACAAGTTAAAGATAAATCTACATTGTATGCTAAAAGATGCATGGGCAAATCATTGTTACATTCAAATTTCTATTGATATGATATCTTTGCTTACCTGTTACGATCCATATATCAGTTGGCTGAAAGAAATTTTTGCTTGCAAAACTGCAACATCTGGAGAGTGGAAAATGCTGTCCTTTTCACTGTCACACATCTAACAGTCCTTGACAATAATTACCGATGCAAATTCTAACCCTCAACAATCAGCTGTTGTGTCGGGTCGTCCCTGGTTGCCACGACGATTTCCCGGTTGCCATAGCAACTTGCTGGCATCACAACTGAAGCACTCTCAAGCCGTGACCTCTGTTTTTGTAGTCAGCAGACATCCTCTTTGATCCAGTCAACTCCAGAGGAATTGGAGGAAGGATTTGTTTCCTTTTTTTAGTATCAGACTCAGATACAGAAATTTCTTTCTTGCAGATGGGGTGTATTTCTGAAGGATTCGCAGGTAGATTTCTCCTGATTTAACCAACTGTTTTCTTGCTTTTATCTCTTGTTTGTCTCTTTCAATCTGAGGACAATACAAGGGACTGCATTCCTTTTATCCTGGCTTAATAATATTCTTAATTCAATAATGTCAATGTTTCACTCACTCATTCATTCACTAAACCATTGAATAGAAATTGTCTGTTGTAAATTTTGTTGTTCAAACTTAGGACTCAGTCTTAAAGGACAACACTGTCTTCTCTTAAGTCTTTCCTTAAGTCTTTAACTAGTATGTAAATCACTAGGAATTATAAATTGCCTGACATCAGTTACATGTATATTTAGGCCATTTAAAACAAGGTCATTACTGTTACAGTATACATGCCTGCATTGCCACAAAAAATCCTATTGTCATAGATGTATTTAGTGCAAGTTTTCACAAGGATGGTCATCAGTGTGTTAGTTTTTTTTTTTAGTAGTTTGACTAAAATGTTTTGTTTTCAATCACTTTAGTCAAGGACAGGGTTAATCCCCTTAGTACAGTATTGAGTGCACTCTTTTTACTCTCTCTGAACTCTTAATTCATGGGTAAGCTGTTTGCTTTTAGTCTGTTGTGGCCCTGTAGGACTTGGATTTTAGTTGGATTAACTGTGACAAAAATCTGCAGTGCACACATGCATGTCTGTGTATTATTAATGTGTGACTGTGCATGGCTATTTCTTCATGAGTCAATATATGGGCACTAGCATATTGCTCTCGACTATTGCTGTAACATCTTTGAGTCCTAGCTAAATGAACATTACAAAATGGATTTTCAAGTCAATTCAAAGTATTTTTGCTTTTGGACTTCGAAAAGACTAATGAAAAACCAGTGCACTGTTCACAATCTATACTATTTGAATGTATAATCATAATGAAACAGGTCGTTGCCACTTAAATACAGGGGTAAATACACTAAGGCAGAATTTCTGGTTTGCTGGTAATATAAAGACTGACCCACAAAAAGTACTGACGTACTACTGTAATTCAATCTCTGAATTATATATTATGTAGTACAATAATCTCTTTCTTTTGATCTTTATTTGGTGAAAAGTTTAATACACACACATATATATATATATATATGTATCAGCAGGGCGTAGACAATAGTGTAGCTTAGATCTTGATTTAAATTTTAAGATATGTTTTTTGTTTGTTTTTCAGCCAGTCAGATGCTCATCCATACTCCAAATATCTAGACTTCAACAACATACTAAGGGGATTAGAGTGTTTACAGTGGATCTTAACTGAATTGCTATATCTAAGTGTAGTATGTTGACTTACTTGAATGGTAAGGACTCTTGTGCTAGGAGCACTCCAGTAAGGAGGTGGGTGTTATATTCCAATAGATAATCAATCAACATATCATTTTCTGAAATATTTTAAAATAATTATTAGTCAACTTTTCTTGCACAATTCAAAGTCTTAAATGTGCAACATCACTAACCCTACCTTTTTTTACACTTTCATTTGGCATGAATATTTCTGGGTCATGTAGAAATTAATGTTGTGTTTTTACAGGTTTCAGTCCTGAAAAAAACCAACTAGATATTATTTTTATTTTCTTGTAGATTTCAGCTTCAATACCATGATTGCAAACCTGGGATCAGATCCAACAAAAACAAGAAGCCATAGGCGACAATTCTCCGTGAAGTTTTATATATTTCAACAAAATCCCAAGCGTCAACGCCAGACCTACTGTGCAGACATTATAATTAGGCAACGGTTAATACAATGAGGGCGCGTCACAAGCATAAAACATACAAAGAGCTAAATCCATTACTGCTCCCAGGGCGTGTAAAGATACTGTGCTTCAAGTTCTAACTTCATTTTAATTACACACACACAATCATTGCATTCACATAAAGATCGGACTATCATGGTCGTGTCTAGTAACAAAGACAGCCCCACCGTCTTACGGTGCCTGTACCTAATTAAGCGCGCCTGGAACAAGCCAAATTCCAGCAACAGTGGCGGTAAGCACCGCGAGTGTTACTACCGACGGCCAGATAACCAGGATATCTGCTTACAGTACCTCTGCTACCAGACAACTGCCTAAACCTACGGTCTATTCCACAGGATTGTAAAAGTAGGGATGTTTCGAAAATAACCATTTACTCCAATATCAAAACAGCTACGGTAAAAATAAAAAGACGTGCATCATCCCGGACATAATGCAACACCACATGCGAAATTACACAGATATGCGACGTACGGCAGAATGCGTTTTGGCTGCGAACATCTTCCAAAAAACTTGGCATCTCTTAACCATGGGCAAAAACATCTGGAACCACTTATAAAAACCACCCCGTATCTGCTTGAACTTTTACCTCCCCCCCCGCTATTCCAAACAACGCGTTTTTTTGGACCGTTCCAATTCGCCTCGTAATTGTAGGGGTGCGTCTGCGATATTACATTGACCGCGAAAGCAGCAACGGCAAAAATACACATTCGTGCATCAACACGGGCATGCCCGCAGACGGCGTATAAAATTGCGTGCCGATTACACGAAGAGAACCCAGTGTTTTGACTGCGAACATGAAAAATCAGCCGATTACAACACTCCGTCCGGAGGTCCTGACCTCCTTCACGGAGTAACAATGCATCCCTTACTCGATCAATCCACCTGCAGCTGTTTGCTTGTGGACAAATATTTTAACTGATTTAAGCGAGGATCACAACCCGATGCATGATTTTTGTCCGTACGTTTCTCTGAAAATGTGGGGAAACACTAACTATTGTACTAGCAAGAGCAGGGAGGGAGTATGTTTGCACATGTCACTCACCTAGCTAGTTGCACATTTAAGTGGTCAGTGGCCACTGGACCACCTTGGAGCCATGGTTTGCACTACTAGTGTTTTGAGTTTTCATGTAGACATGTGTAGACAATAGGGGCTATATGGGGGTGTAGCTGGGGCTCATATAACGTCTCAGAGCCCCGGCAAAGATGAAGATGAAGAAGACATGATTGTGTTTCTTTCTTATAATAAATTCTATAATGTAATTTATAAAATTGTATAATTGACAATGTCTGTTTTTTTGCAGTAAACACACACACACACACACACACACACACACACACACAGTTGTGATGCATGTACATGTGTTGTCACACACACACACACACAAACATAGTCACGCACACAGATGCATGCCATGCAAGCACTAGCAGTGACTGTAACATCAAAATTATTGTTGTAAGACTTCTTGGTACCCTAAGACACACTAATCACACACACACACAGAAACAGAAACACGTCTCATTCATTTATACACAAATACAATGCAAGAACAACAGAATGATGATAATCTAAAATCTGAAACATACGGTAGTACGTAGATAGACTTATCCTTCCTTAGACATTCCTTATACATATAAATTGTAAAGCCAAGATGTATCAAATGTCATCTTATAATTAATTCTAGCACAGAAACCTAATGTAGCAACATGCAACAATTCCTTATCTCCTTATTATTTTAGCGCATACACTGCGATATCATATCAAATTTAACTATGAATGCAACCACAGAGATTTATCTTATTTGGTTTGTCAATGACCCTGGACGTGATGCCCCAGTTTGGGGCCTTGTCCAGTACAATATATAGATAGATATAGATATAGATATCTTAGAAATAATTTGCATTAATATGCATTACACATTGTTATACACAGATATTCCAACCAAAAACAACAACAGCAAAATTTGTTATAATTTGTAAGCGACGAAAAAATATATATGCCCCCCTCCCCTTTTAAGAATAACAAACGGTACATACCGGCCGATAAACGCCGTCCACTGACTGCAGGTGTATCTGAAACGCGGAAGAATCTTTATCTTCTGTCTCGTCCACCCTTGTTTGTGGCGGAGGCACGACAGACCGGATGGTGTCAGCGGAAATATCTTCCCAACTGCGAGATTTGGACCCGTGCGCCGCCATTTTGGAATTCGGTTACCCCTCCCAACAACAGACGCTCATGACTCTCGTACCCAGGGCTCTCGTACCCAGGGGAGGGTGATGTCATCAGGGCTTGAACAATACACACATCGTAACGTGTTGCTGTAGGTATTAAAACAAGAGCTATCTATTCATAACTCCAGTATGTCCAGATCACGAGTTATCAAAAGCAAACGTTCCATACACACTAACACTACCAAATGGGTGATCTGGGGCTCCCTGGGGGCTGTCCTTGGTACTGCAGCAGAATTTCCGGGTTTAGTTCTGGGCTCGACCGTGAACTTTAAGCTTCTTTATTGGTGGCAGGAAGCTTTTGGGTCTTAAAAATGAGGCTGCGCCTAGCAACTTACTCGGGAAATACAGGGAGGATGGTGTGTTTTTTTTTCAAGGATATTTCAAAAAGGATTAATCAAGAAAGAAAATTGAGTTCCATAACTAAGTTTACTTAGTGCTTGTAGGTAGTTTAGACAGAAATACAAATCATATGAAATAGGACTTACGGACTTAAATGCTTCACTGTACCTTCTGACACTATGTGTGATATAATTGATCCAATAAAACATGGCTACGATTTCCTCATAGATATTATTTTTTATTACGAGTAATTATTTCACCTTTATACATACACTATATCCTGAGCACCTGATCATTAACTTCGTAATGTTGAAAAATTAAAAAATAATATGCTCGATAGCAACATAGGTGAATCATACAAGGTTCTAGATGGCTACAAATAACCATGAAAACTAAATCTTAATTTGATACTATCTTTCGGATCTCATATCAACAAGTTTTACATATCCAACATCCTTATATTGCCATTTTAAGTTCTCCATTGTCGTCGTCGCTGGCATCTTTAAGTGTCTCTGAGTGTTCAGTCTGCTCCTCCTCGATAGTGGCATTTGGTGCAACTTTACAACCTGCCATTTGATTAGCTGTCTGTTCTTTATTAGTGGACATTACGGCAGATAAAAAGTACTCCACTCTACAGTTTACAGCTGCTGTCGTTTTGTTGCCTGTCTCATAAAGCAGCGCGTTGCCGCCCACATTTCTAGTCGAAGGCAACTCAACTTCAGCTGCAGCTGCATAGAACGTCACAGAATCGTCGTCTTCCTCGTAGCTAATGTTTGGTGTTGGTCGTTCAGATGTATTATAAACGTCTTTCCTTTCGTCGTACATTTTCAGGCAAGGAGAGTCGTCTGCTCCTAGGTTACTACAATTATTAGAATCCTCATCTTTTATTTTGCAGTACTCGTGGGCAGATGCCTCGTAAACGTCGTCCTCGTTGACTTCATTAATGTACATGTTGTCGTTTGTTAGACCGTTGTCTGTGACTCTCTTTGCGGTATCATCTTTCATAACTTTACATTGTAATTCTGAGTACTTGTGACCAGATGGATCGTACACTTCATACTCGTTTATCTCATTGTAGATATTGTCATATGTTTGATCGTTGTCTGTGACCCTGCTGGTATCAGCTTTCACAACGTTATCTTTTATTTCAGAGTAGTCATGAGAAGAAGAATCGTGCACTCCATACTCGTTTATCTCATTGTAGATGTTGTCGTCATCTCTTTGACTGGAGTCCTGTATGCCTTTTTGGGATTCCTTTACAGTATTACCTTGGTACATTGGGTTTTTCTGTAAGGCATTAGTAATGTCCCTAAGAGGCATGCTTTGTATGTTGTTGCCAGGGTTTTGGTAATGTTGTCTTCTCTTTTGGTAGCGGAACAGAACGCTTAAACATGTCAAGATGATTGTAACAGCAATGGCCACTATCATAGGAATCTCTACGGACGTTCTAACACTATTCTTATCAGTTTTTACTGTAGCAGAACTTATCGTTGTTGACACATCATGGGTTTGTTGTATGACCGTCACATTCGATAGAGGGGGTGAAGTGGTGATAGCGGATAGGCCCATTCTATCGGTAGTCGAATTCATCAACATTACGTGCGTTGTTGTAGTCAAAACACCAGTACTTCCGTTTAAAACATCAACTTTCTGTGCAACACATGTCGTATCATCTGCCTGCGTTCTAGTGGACACATTAAAGAAGTCGACGCGTTGCTTGTTATCAACGATACCGAAACAGGCCACTCTTGACAAAGAGTAGAGTTGTCTGACGTCATCCAACTCTGAAGCAACGTTTTGAGGATCGATCTTTTTGTTTGTAAAAGTTGCCACAATGCCAAAACTTTTACTACTCCCTCCAAAAAGATGAAATCTTAAACTAGCTGCACCCTTTAAAGGCAAACTTATACCGCCACGAATTTCCCATTTCTCTGAACATAGCTCTGATAAAGACTTATTTTCAGAATTTTCGCTATGATCTACTATGACGACGAAGGGAGGTAACGACGTAAAATGACGCGGTCGGAAAGCGTTATTAGGAGATCCACAAGTTGGCTCACTGTACATGTTTGATGCTTTATGCTGACCTGAAAAACTATTGTACCAGTCGAAAGAAAACTTTCCATCAGTGCCTTCATAATTGATTAGTAAAACTATGTCAAATATCTTAAATCGTATCCATTGTCTTGTGTGCATGTTACAGTTGATTAATGCAACTCTCCATGCCATGAGATTGTTTCCGCTTAGGTCGACACTGAAAAGTCTGTCTTGAGTTAACAATGCTTCTCTATGAAAACAGACCAAGTCATTGTTTCTTAGATCTAGGAATTGCAACCGCTTCAAAAACTGAAACGAGTTAACTGGAACAGCTTCGATTTTGTTTTCTCTTAAAATCAACGTTCCTAGCTCCTCTAGTCCAAGAAACATGTGGCTGTGCAGTCCTCGCAGTAAGTTACCCCGTAGATTTAACAAAGCAAGGTTGTTGAGGTATTGAAAACAGCCGGTTTCCAAAGTAGAAATAGAATTGTGCGAAATCGACAGATCAAGAAGATTGTATTTTCCAGGTGAATACGAAGCAACATACCAATCCCTTGACATTGTCGTCAACATGTTGTCATCTAAATTTAAAGATTTTAAGCCGAAAAAGTCTTTGAATGTGTCGTTTTGTATTTCAGTTATTCCGACATTTATGAGGTAAAGGCCCATGAGCGAGGAATAATCAACGATAGCTAATTTTTGATACGACAATGTTTTGTATCGCAAACCTTTCAATACAAGCCAATCCACACTAAAACACTTCCCCGGTGCTGTATTCGCACTCTCAGTCGAATGTTCGTAAATATCGTTACAGGATATGCACTCTGTTCTGTACCTCGAAGTTATGGTATCTCGAGGTCCGTCGTAGCTATAGATTTTTCCCCTTGGCACGCAAGAAGTAAACAATATTCTTTCGCATCCTGGAAAGCACGTTTGATTTACTGAATGATTTGGTACAGCCAGAAGAACAACAGTTAACAAAAATGCAGCTGCTCGCTTGTCAAAAACTGAATTAATTGTAAATGCAGACATACTTTTTTGGGGAATGTTTTTATCCGAACGCAAACGAAAGTTTTCTTCAATGTTCTCTGCAAGACAACGTGTTTTCCTTTTCTTTTACAATCCCTAGTGTCTCAAAACCATGAAAGCTCTATGTTGATGGCAGGAATCATGTTGCGAAAAACTCGCCTATCTACATCCCAACACAGTTCGGCCTTTGAACCTGTCAAGTCGTCATCCTCCTGCCACAGAAGAACATTCATCCCTGCTACAGTCAAGCTGTGGAACTGTCTCCCACAGGACAATGTCAACACCAGGGACCTTCCGAACTTCAAACGTAAAGTCAATGCCTACCTCAGCGACACTCGTCAGCGACCTGTATAGAAAACGTTATTCGGTACAGCTGCTAAGCTGAGGACTTGGTGACAGCATAGAAAAAAAGTTATGTGGAATTCAATTGTTTCGGTCAATATGACTCAATCATTTTTTCGGTTGCACAAAAGATGCAGAAGGAGAAGACGAGCAAGCAAGCTTTTTACCTCACTTCTGCCAGTGTTCCAACATTTGAAGGGATGAATACCGCACTCCTTAGGTATGTGCCCCCAGCGTCTGTTGCAGTCCACAGGTATTGGGAAAAAATACACGTTGTCCACTGTTCTTGCTGTAGTCTGGCTGTGCTTAGTCAATCCTTTGGAACTATTATATGGCGCTTTTGAAAGATGTCCATGTATCGGGAGGTCTTGCTTTTAGATAGTAAGAGGATTTGTGAAGTTGACAATAAAGAGACCGAGAAAACAATGGTCACTCGTCTTCGACATTCATCAATTTATGCCGAAGCCCAGACTTATATCAGGATTCGTAATCTCGAGGGAAATTCCTAAAGGCACAGATATGAAATTCCAGGGCATGTTATCTGTCAACTATTCAAATTTCATACCAAAAATCCAGACTAATTTCAGGAGTAGCCGACCTATAGAACGCATTTTTTTTGTTCAGGATTTATGTACGAGTTATGACCTATATACGTACAGGTGTAAACATATCAATATGCTCAGGAACAGCTGCAGTTTTATATTTTACATATAATATTTGTTTGTCATTGCCCTCATTATAGCACCGAAAGAGATAAGTTATTTGAAATGGTCACCAAAATGTTCCCTAGCTTTATTCACCTTCCCAGCCTAAAGAAAAACTACATTTCTATTAACACCTCCCAACTCATATATCTCGCAAAATGTCGACCATTTCATACTTCACTGCACAAAAAATCAAACCCAACAATAACTACACATGTATGTCTAAAGTAGCATTAGCATTAACATTAGGACAAGACAATATCCATTTTAATAGGCAATCATTTTGAACAGGCAAAGCCGTTTGTCCTTTTCACCACATCTTAGTCTGTGAGGAAAGTAGCTTTCCTAAGGGCACAAGATCGGTGGCATGCCAGAACTCGAAACCGGGACCGCTCGAGCACGCTGGCGCTACGCCACACGACCCCACGAGCAAATCTTTGTCTCAAGGCTCAGTGGCTTGATGTCAAGTCAACAGTATACTTTTGCGATTTGTTGTAATACATGTTCATTGATGAATTTTGATTTAGATTGTTCTAAAGGTTATCATTTCTGAAGATAATCAACAAAGGAATTATGAACGTGGCTAGTCAACATACTAGGAGGTAAATTTTCTAAAGCTCTGTGAGGTTTGAATTTTTATGTGTAAGCCGTGGAAGACATAATGCACACCTTTTCCATGATTTATGGGTTTCGGGTAGTTGTTCTTAGTTTATAAGCTTAGGAAATTTGGGATATATTTTAGAGGTTTCAATTTCGTGAAACAGACAAGTAGGCGTCAACTCTCCAATTTTGAGAAAGCCGCCTTTTAGTTTAAACTATTAGTTATTATAATGAGGTAGCCTAGCTTCCTGCAAAATTCACCACCCCATGAACTCCAGGGAAGAAAGCCCCGTCTGGACAAGAGGCACTAGATGGAGAAGGGCTGTGTGTATAAGACAAAGGAAGGACCCACGGTGCATAAGGAAAACAGGCTTCTCTAGAAGAGAAGAACAGGCTTCCCAACACGGGAAGAAAACAGGGAAGAAAGGGAGAAGAGATCAGTAGCCTTACCGCGAGGAAGTTATTAAGGCCAGAAGGAGGTAGGAAGCAATACCAGTTTTTGCGGCATCTACATGTACCTGGGGCCAAAAAGCAGTTACTTAAGCAACTGGATATGATTTTGAAAACTGGATATGATTTTGACGTTTTCAAAATCATATCCAGTTGCTTGAGTAACTGCTTTTTGGCCTATCGTATTACCTGGGTGTCTAACCTTCATCGACGTACATGTACATGTACCTTGCCTTGGGCACTACCGGCATCTACCTTGGGCACTACCGGCATCTACCTTGGGCACTACCGGCACTGCCAGAAGGGATATGTGAAGAGCCAATCTGGAGGGAAAACTGTAAGGACTGTCATAAGGGACATTCAAGATCACTTGGGCAAAATTCGGGTCTTTCGTGACTTTCACATCGAACATTCAGTAGGACATTCAGCAGGATATTCCGTAAGACACTCGTATGCAGCGGTTTGTGGTGGCTTTGTACTCCAACTAACCCTCTTGCGATTAAATTATCATATCCAAGAACCAAGGCAATGTAGGCCTGTAAATACTTTTTTTCCTATCTCTGACTGGTCCCGACCACAGAATCAGTAAGATAGGGAAGGCCGTGGTGCTGCACCTACAGACATTGTGAGAAAAAAGTTTTGTCTTCCACAGTTTGTGTATTACAATACCATATTCTTTCGCAAACTGGTAGTGTTTTGGGGGGGGCTGCCATTTTTAAAATAATATTCAGTCTCATCATCCAACGCGTTACGTAAAAGGGAAGTCTGGCATTTGGCAATCACTTTATCGCTTAAGGCTATGTAAAGCAATCTGAACTACAGACAAATCTAGCCTGAAGAACCCCACCGCACTGTTATTACTGTTAGTAAGTGTTTCCCGTTGTCCAAGGTTGGGTGTGCCTGTCTTTTCTCGCACGGAGGCTGACCATAAGCATCATGCGGGGACGGCAGAAGGACCATCGGCCTGTATCTTATAACACAGGTGGGTTTTCGTTATTTGATAACGTCGCTTTTCATATTTGCATAATCACACATTTATTTTTGTCATTATTTTGCAAATGACACGTTACTGCTTTTATTTCCATCTTCGCAGAAACGTCCATGTTTGGTTGTCACGAATTTAATTCTATTCAAGATGGTTTTACTGGTTCTTTGCAGTTAAAAACTGAATTGTAAACCAATTTACGAGGCATCAATATACTAAAAAGTGATCAGAACCTTTGATAAAAGTTCGTTACTTTTGATGAAAAAACTATTCGTTACATATCAGGTTTACATTAAAAATTACAACATGTTCAAAAGTACACATATGCAATTTTATAAAACAGTTAATTAGAGGTTCCTTTAGGTAAAATACAATTACAGCTCAGCATCCAATCAGCAAGATTATTACAACTGCCCAACGATTTTGAAAGCTATATACCTATTAGCTGTTGCTAGGCATTCCTTTCTGATGACTCATCCTCCACTCTACTGTAACTATACTTCACTATTTGGCATTGAAAACCGTAAAAAGTCCCAAATTATACAATTTTAAAGGGGTTGATGCCAAAAGTTGTTATAAGCTGTTTTTGGTAGATAATGCATACCCATACCAAAATCTAGATGATTTGGGTGTTGAAATAGGTCTCCAAGACCTCAAAATGTACGGATTTTGTCAGCAAATGGCCCAAAACCCAAATAAAACAATTTTAAAAGCCTGTATCCAAAGAATGAAGAAAAAAAACGTCTGGAAGTATTCGGTCGCTGTACCTTCATGCCAAATTTCATGATATTTGGCCCAACAATGAATGAATTGAATCCATTTAACGAAATGGTAGGATAAGATGGAGGAAAAACAATAGGGAAAACCACATCGCCTCACATTTTAATTTCCACTGTGCCCTTTAAAATGGCACTTCACATGGCTTTTCTCACTGTATTGTATAGTGATGACCCCCCCCCCCGCCTTTCAGCTTATCATTAATACCCTCAGGATACAGACAGATTAATCTTCAACAGTATCTTTTGGTGGCTTAGTTTCAAAGACAAAATCGGCTATATTCTGTATCCATATGTCAGGCAGATGCCGTTTTGGGCAGCAAAATGGTAACTGTCCCGCCAATGGCTACAGCCTGGCCAATGGACCTATAACAAACATTATTACGTCACAGTTTGTTTACCTGTTCTAAAGAACATTATAGAGCGGTCAGTTCAAGAGTAAAGATCATTTCAAAGTTTTCAAAGTCAGGTATGTTTGATTTTTGCTGCGTCTAGTTTTGTTGACACAGCATTGCATGCCGCATGGGTGATTTAGTTGTGACATTAGACGAAAGTAGTACTGTATTAAGCCTTATATTAAGACTACACAAACACACATCGCGCTACGCACCCCTGAACAATATAAACGTCGATTGACCGGCATTCATTGTGGTAAACAAACTGTGACGTAATAATGTTATAGGTCCATTTGATTCTGTTTTTGCAACAACTAAAAGATATACTCCAAATTACAGACAGATGTGGTGTCGACAATGTGCCAAGCTCTGCACATTTGTCCAGAAGAATTTTTTTCTAGTTAGGCCATGTTGATTAAAGTTTTCAACCATACTGTAAATCGTACAAAACAGTTGCAAAATGAGCAAAAATAAACCATAAGTTACAAAAAAATTAATAAAAACTATACCAATGTCGTAGAATGCCAAAATCAAACGAAACAAGACGAAATTGTAAAGAAATGAACTTGAAGACTAGATTATTCGCCAAACCATATTCTGTGCCATTTGCTCAACCCTCGTGACCACGTAGATTTCAGAATGAAAAGAACTTTTTTTTTTGCAAAACTTTTTTTTATTCGCACGCGCGCATCAGTTTTGGGGATCCCGGAGGATGTCATCCATATAATCAAATCAACATGGCCTTACTAGATAAAAAATATTTTGACAGTTTCAGCTTAAGAAAGTACTTGCGTTACATTACATCATTACGATACCAAAGTTAAAGTTTTGTTACTACAAACTACATTGTTAGTTCAATTTGTTACTCATTCTGCCTTTGATTCACGATAATGATTGTAATTTTTTGTCAGGTAACACACACACCCAGCAGTCCGAGATCTACATTGAGGAACTTGCGGATTCCGTTGCAAATACACCCAACCTGTTGTATGGTAAATGTTTAAGTCATTTCTTAAGATATTCCTAACAATGTTATTATTCATTCCTTCACTGGTATGCGTAGAGGATTGTATTTCCCAAGTTGTCTGTGTTTCATACTTCTAAGGCCGTTATATATTTCTTTATCAAGCACACTACATATTTGCCAACGTCCAAATAAAATGTAATGTTTTCTGTGCACATTGTAAGTCTTGTCTGTGTGTATGTATCAGTGTAGCTTGTAAAATCGCCCGTCGGCGTAACTGAGACCAGCTTAACCTTTTCTTACACCTTTACCCCCTCCGCCACATACTTGAACAATGTTAAAACTTTGACAATGGATCCCCTACATAATTTTACAGTGTGCACGTTCATTTTTATCATCTGACTTCTAGATATTAATATTCAATATATAATTACAACTTGTGCTACTTAATTACAGCGTCACAGCTAACATAAAATTGGAACTTACAATCGGTCAACGACATTTGTCTAGATTGAATACGTTGTGTTCATTCTTTCATTCTCCTTCCGAAGTATTTTTTTATTCTATTTAAGCACATAAAAGAAAATACAAGACTGCAATGGCTAGGTATTCGAGTTGATAACACTTATATCAGCACATAAAATAATATATATTTACACACACACACACACACACACACACACACACACACACACACACACACACATATATTTACACACACACACACACACACACACACATATATATATATATATAACAAAGATATGATACTCCATGGAATAATACAGAAATTTACACACAAAAAATACAAGCAATCAAACTGTGGACAAATTAGATATAACTAAGCTGTCCCACCCCCGTTCCCGTGATATTTCAAAAAGGACTCAAGTGCAATATGCTAAATGTTGTCAATCAGCATTGTACGAAACTGATACATTTAGTAATAAAATATTGGGTAAGACATGGAATTTCAAAATTTTTAACGAAAAGCAGGACCCTAAATATTGTCTTATCACCCTAGTAAGGTTGCCGAAAAGAAGGAGACGTTTATTTTTTTTAATAGTGGGAAGTGAAGGTGGGAGATATTTTCGCTTCGAGCCCGCAGCTGCAAGCTGGGCTGTCGATCAGTCTACGAGTGAAAAGACATGCATTCAGGCCGCAGGTACCGATGCGAAAACGTGCCAAAAGGGCGGAGCCATAACAGGGGACATAATTAACTAAAATGTTTCATTTTAAATTCGATGAATTCTATAATAAACCTGCAACTCTTCAATGTTGTTGAAACATTAAATTAGACGCCTGTGAGAAGGCTGCTGACAACAAGGCTTATGGTGGTCAACTCAATGCATCAAGCCAAGTGAAGAAGCTGTGGATTGCATTATCAGTGGTCTTTGTGATGGTCATGGCGAACGCAATACTACTGACATACTTTGCAGGTTAGATTTACAACTTACTAAATATGATGATCACTGTGATTTTAAAGCACTATTATTAACAGAAGATCGCAGTTGTATGATTTCCTTCTTTCAATGAATGCAGTTAAAGAAAAAGTGGGAGAGATGGGCCCACCTGGACGTCCAGGAGAAATGGGACCTATAGGGCCTCCTGGGCCTGTAGGATCTCAGGGAGAACTGGGACCCATTGGGCCTCCTGGGCCTGCCGGACCTCCGGGAGAACTGGGACCCATCGGGCCTCCTGGGGCTGCCGGACCTTCGGGACCGAAGGGACCCAGGGAGATGACTGCAGCAACAGGACAATGTGAGCCTCGAGGGCGATGGCCACGAAGTAAATATATTCCAGGGATGAAAAAAGGTAAGGTGTTTACGTTATGAATGAACAATAGTGTGCAGTCTAACTGATACCACTTACAATCGAGTCAGTACCGTTTAGCATAACGACCTCCATAAAAATGGAGGTATTGTTTTTGGCCCGTCTGTGTGTGTATGTGTACGTGTGTGTGTGTGTGTGTGTGTGTGTGTGTGTGTGTGTGTGTGTTTTGTGTGTGTTTCCGCACATCTGTCAAACTGTAATGGAG
>NW_017803887.1:2552862-2567132 GCF_001625305.1 Branchiostoma belcheri
GTGTGGTGTTTTCCCGGCAACATCTGTCAAACTGTAATGGAGAAAACAGAATTTGAAAGCAATTCATTGGACGAACTTTATTGCACGATAATTGTACATGGTAAAACGTATAGAAACGACTATGGAAAAGACAGAAAAATATGGAATAATGTTAAAATCCTAACTATTAAAACAACAAGGGACAACATAAGTCTTTTATATAGTGTACAATCGAGTAGAGCTCAGCATGGGTTTTGTTATTTTTGAAATAACCATTCATATAATTATATAAGCAATAAGTTGTGTAAGTTATTGTATTTCAAGATATTTAAGCCTGTCTGTAACATCAAGTATCTTCAAATTCTTTGTACTTCCAATTTTTCGGAAATTTGAATGGTTTGCTAAACATATGCTTTGTTTCAATCCCTTGTTATGCATGTTTTGTAGCCTGTTGCCCCATGGGTTACAGTAAGGTGGGTGAGATGTGTTACAAGGCGTTCAACGACAAAGCAAACTTCGCTGAGTCAGCCCGGCGTTGCCGTAAAGAGCGCGGCACCCTCGCCAAGCCCCGAGACGCTGCAACAGACCGCTTCCTCATCTCCCTCAAGAACGCCGTGGACAGCCGAGCCCGTTTCTGGTTTGGTCTCCATGATCAGCGCAAAGAAGGAAGCTTTCAGTGGATGTATGGCACTGCACTGGAACATGGGAGCTACACCAACTGGGCTCCAGACCAACCAGACAACGAACGTAACGAGGATTGTGTTCACTACTTTTCCTCTACCGAACCCAGGGGGTGGCAAAACAATTGGAATGACGCAGACTGCAGCGAATTGTATGGCTACATATGTCTAGTGCCAGGTAAATAATAGGATCGCAATGCATTTCATGTCAAATCTTTCTATGCATTGTCTCACAATTCTAAAATCTTGTTTATAAAATCGCAACTATTGTTTTTTCTTTTTTTTTATTCCTTCACAGGACGCATGGAAAAGCGAGGCTGAACTTTCACCCTGGATGTTGACCAATGGCGACCGTGAAGTAACTCAAGAAGTTGTATGTAAACTATAACGGCTTATATATGGAATGTTGATGTTAGCAAGCCTTATCTATATGTTTATTTTGAGTCTAAGAGAATAATTATTGATGTATTTTTAATTTTTGATTGAAATAGCAAACATGCAACAAAAGTTTATCAGCCACACCGTGTTATGAAGCCATTGTACACCAAATTGTTTAAAGGCTTCCTTAACAAAAGGGAGCAGCCAGTAGTAATAATAAGAAGACTTTGCTTCAAGTAAAAGTATTGCCCGGGGTTCCACAAGGAAGAACATGGGGCTACTCTTGCAAATAACCAACCTTTTAGATCAGATTGATTCAAATATCAGTTTTCATCAGTTTTTAGCCGATAACTACCTTTTCTATATAGAGTGTTCTACACAGAATGACAACTGCTGTAAAAAAATCTGAACACCCCCAAAGGATAGCAAAAATGAATGACTAATAGACTTTAAGCCTGAAATTCCACAGTGTGCACAAAACAAACAATAGAAAATGAAATGTAACAGGTTTTATTGTAAGGCTTTAGCAACAACAAAATCACACTTGTATCTTGGCTTTGCATTTCACTGGTACTCGAAGTGGGACACGCATGTTAACAAAATGATAACTATCGGAAAACAGACAATGAGAATGATTAACCCATGGACATGCCCGACGAGGGTAAAATCACTTGCACACACGCCGCTTGTATATGTAAGACATAAATTAGAATATGTCGTGTTAGTATTTGATCCATATGTAAATTGAAAAACCAGGCAGTAAGCCTCTGTACGTGGTGTGGGTGTCAAGGAATGAAACAAACATTTAGTGGCTGTCATTGGAAGGCAGAAAAATGTCCAGACTTTGCATAATGTACAAAATGACAAACAATGGAGGAAGTACTAATTCTAAGTATCTATGTATTGAGCAAAGAAGGGAACGAGAATTAGGCATGCCTTCAAGTACCCGAGTACCAAGGACTTGGATCTATAAAAATGTGTATAATTATAATTTCCTAGAATTATCGTAGAGTGGAACTCACTGGCACCAAGTACAATTTAATAGCGCATGATCAATAGATGGCTTTAAACAACGCTTGTTATATGTACAGAGGCTGTGATTAGCAGTTTGTTGAGTGCATTATATTTCATGTCAGTTTATTTGATTTGAAACTTCAGACTGAATAGAGTGTAATACAACCAGGCTGCCCAACTTACCGTTGCGCATATATACTTAGTGTGATACTTACTTATTTTACATTGGTCAAGCTCCAATTTTAGTTCCACATACATATCACAAACAGAAATTATGAGCCGATTTGGCCAACCACCGTCTACTGGCCTCGTGAATGTGTCTGAAAGCAGTCGTAAACATTGAAACCAATTATGAATATTTACTAGCCCGGAAATGTGAATATAGAATGTTTCTGATACACTAGAAAGGAAGCATAAAGATGTAGTGCAGATCAATTTTAGTAACATTTACTGCAATTGTGTAACTCAAGTAAAAAGATTAAATATTAATTTGATGACAATTATGCCAATCAGAGTTTTATTTGTCTGAATATTGCAAACAAGTGTACATATCTGCTGCATTTTATGATAGGATTGGCCTATAATATATATAAATTATGCTGACGACCACATTAATAGTTAAATTATCAATAAGAAATTAAACATGTACTCTAATAGTACGTAAATGAAATATGCTAACGAAGACATTAATAATTCACATTATCAACGAGAAACTACTCTAATAGTAGTGCGTAAATGATCGCGAGCTCTGGGGGGGGGTCAAATGAGCCCCGTCCAACCCCCCCCCCCCGGTCCCACCAAGCCCAAAAAAGCCCGGTCTAGATAGGGTTAATCAATGGCAGAGAGAGTTCGGAAGCATGTTAGTTAGCAAATTAAAATCCTAAAATATTGGAAATGTGTTAACATATATGATGTCAAAGTGGCAGGTGATAAAAAGTCAATGTTTAGTTCACGTTACACTTTTCAAACCACACGTCAAAGATTCCTCTTCATTTCATAATGTCATGTTGATTTGACTCTATGGATGACATCCCCGCGCGCATGAATTTTCAACCGTTTCCATAAAAATACTGTAAATCGTACAAAACATTGCAAAATGAGCAAATGTATACCGTAAGTTGCTAAAACGAACCTGGTGAATATTGTAGGCTGGCGGTGCAGGTTGTCGCGTATTCATCATGTGTGAATATTCATCATCAGATTCAATGTTTACGTGATGCAATTTTGACGATTGCCTCCCGAAACAGACATATAGGGCTGTGAGGTAAATCTAGTTTTTGTATGCATTAGAATTGTTTTCTTCCGTTTTGCATTGCTTCTTATTCGAAGATTCATAGCCTGAGAAAACAATGCAAAGATAAAAGATGAAAACTGAAATTAAGAAAGTGTACCAAGGGATTGCCAGAACTAATGGAGGAGAGCTTATTAAAATTTGAGAAGTTTAGCTAAATTTTTGTCACGGCGTTTAAACTGGCCAAACATAGTTATGTCTTTGGGGTGTTTATTGGGTTTTTCGGATTTTTGAATGCAGCGACCGAAGTTTACACACACTGTCTAGCATTGGTCATTCACGACGGTAAATTTACGAAAACGTGTCACAGTGTTTGCCGCTTGTAACTCGGAAGGTGAACGGCTTGAGAACAGTGTGAATTGATTTCTTATTCAAGTGTATTCTCTACACAAATGTGTATACAAACAGCTGGTAAAAACACCCCCCCCCAGCGTCGTCTATGAGATTCAAGGTTGACCTTTGTCTCACCCACACAAATTAAATTCTTTATTCTACATGCTTTATTCTTGATCCTATATTGTGTATTCCTTACTCAGTCTGGAGGTTCTTGCCATGGGAACCCTTAGTCCTCCCGCATTCCTTAAGGACCTCCTTGTGCTCATCAGCCCCTTAACCAAGTCATGGAGGGGATGGTCTGGGTTCAGTATGACTTTAATTAGCTTTACGGCTGCCAGTTCTCGTGGTTCCCTGAGTGTGGGGAGCTTTAAGGTTGGATACCTATCGCCTTTTACCTGGAGAAATTAGTCTGCCATCTCCTGGAACAAATACCAAGAAAAAAAACAGACGGCGCTTGGTCTTCAAAATTTGTACATATTGATGATCACGTCGTCAGACTTCAAAATGATAGGGTAATATTTAATATTTAGAGAACTGTTGTTGTTTTAGAGTGTGAAACCGTCAGACGTCTGTACAGTAAAGATGTACAAGCAAGCAGAGCCTGTCGGGACTCCGCAAGCTGGGTCCGACAGGCAGCTCAAACCGCGGAGGCCCTACCGAAATTCTCCCGACCGCCGAGGTAACACAAGCGGACGTGTCAGTCGAAACAAACAGGCATGTCAGAAGTATCAAGAAGAAGACGACACGTCTTCAAACGTGTACGAAAAGGCTGAGGGAGTGAAACTGAAAAATTTCTCGGGAGACGCGATTCATGAAACCGGTACGTCTACAGGTACTGTTCTCAGGGCTGTTTTCACATACATTTTCCTTGTTTCCTGAATTTACTTATTAGATGTTTCCAGAGAATAGGGATGAATAAGGAAACTAAGAGAAAAGTTATACGACCTCATGCTTTCACAAATGATGTTAAACTTTGTGACTGAAGAATTATAGATTATTGCGGCTTTTAATGTAGCTGGAATCACACACGTGTCCGTTACGAGGATTAAGGTAATATATCTATAAGATAAAAGATTTACAGAAACAAAGTGCCAAGCAAATAAGACAACGCTTACAGTTAATAAAGTTGCCGTTATTAGAATACAGAGGGAATTTAGAAGGAAGAATTCATTCGCGATCGCGTGGATCTGCATTTTGATAAAGGAATGGCAAGATCTGTTATTTGAGATATTGTGAAACGTTTAGCATTAAAAGTTTTGTTCCATCACAGGATGGGATATTTTAATTGTTACAACAGCAGTACTTTTACAGCCATATCCAGTTATTAATAACTTGATGCTACTCAAATGACATTTTCGCCACGAAGGTTATGTTTTCGTAGGCGTTCGTATGTCTATATCATTTTTCTTTAACAATTTTCAAAGGGAATGGCTTTTAAATCTTTGTTGCTTTATATTATTTCATCTTTGGTCTATTCATCCAAATTTTGTCCGGTTTATTTTGTGTACAGTTTATCGTATATGACGACAAAAGTAGATAACATTAGAGCATAGCGTTTTAGACAAAGCAGCTAAAGAAATGCAGCTGTTGAGGGGAGGGACCAGCAAATCGCCATGCGCAGAACTAGCAGTGTGCATACCTACGATATATTTTGGGACTTATTTTTTTTAGATAGTTTTTTTTTTTTCAAAATTTGCTCAGAAAGGCCCAGTTTTCTAGTAAGAAGAACAAAAGAATGTATATTTTTAAAATATGCCCCAAAGTGTGACTTTTTCCATGGTTTGACCTGTCTTTGACCTCTAAATACTTGTTCTATGTGTGGACTGTCCCACTTTGCCAGGGGGTGAAATCCTGGTATCATTTCAATATTTTAGCTGTAGCTCATTAAAACCACGGAGTTGAACTTCCACTATTTGTACCAAAAGAAACCTGACAAATCCAGCTTTGCAATGGGGGTAAAGCTTGAGATTTGAGATAAAGGTAATTGTGTTTTAAAGTGCTTGTTTCTAGTGGCTTTAGACAATGGGATGTCCTTACGCTGGTCTCTTCCCTTGACCTTTTCAACAAATAAACGCTTTGAATCTACCCTTTGACATTATTTGTCAATGCAAGCCATTTCTGCATGTGGATGTGGATAACAGTTTGCGAATATCTCATTATCAATGCTGTTGTGAATTTATTTTTTATTTCTAAATTAGCTGACTATGATGCGACCATTGACAAAGCTGGCGGAGACGGAGTGAACATGTCAAGTCATGCACAGAAACTGTGGATGGCGTTCACGGTGGTCTTTGTGATCGTTGTTATGAACAGTATACTACTGACATACTTTGCAGGTCAGTCCTGTAATTGTTAAATGTTGGTAAGACTAAATGGATCCTATTCGGCACTAGTGGTAAACTGAAGGCTACACCACCTCTTAAGACCCAGATAGCACACGAAATTGTAGAGCAAGTGTATGAATGTAAATACTTGGGTGTTCTCCTTGACTGTAGGATCACTTGGAATGAACACATAGATATGTTCTAAAGTCTCCCAAAGAATAGGTTTGTTAAGGCGCCTTAGGTTTTGCTTAAATGCCAACATTGCTGCTAATACTTTGATTTTACCATTGTTTGGGACATTATAGGGACACTGTGTGGGATAACTGTAGCACCACCAAACAGAGATAAACAAATAAATAAATGAATAAATAAATTGATTGAAAATTTGTGATTATGATGTCTAAACTTTAGTTAGAATCAAATTATTACTACAAATAAAACGCATTCGACTTATTTGTTTTAATATGTAGTTAAGGTGACCACTCTTTCTGATGAAGTGGCTAAGCTTTCATCACAGGAAGGCAAATCAAGGCTACGTATGGGGCTTAAACGTAAGTACCAAATGCTGCTATCGTAACAATTCTGGATGTCGAGATTATGCACCTCTTGAAAAATTTTAAGCTAAATAAATTCTCATGGTTTACCTTGCGAAATTCTTAATATGTGACTTGAACTGATGATGACCATATATAAATAAAGGGATCTTACAATGTACTTTTATTAGGATAATGATATTTGATATACCATACAAAAGTACCTGTACTTTTTGCTGTGTCAATAAAGAATGTATATAATTATATCAGTTTATAGACTATAGATTAATTTATACTAGAATACACTTTGTCATATCGATGTCGAATCTCTCTTTAATAGCAGCTGCTGTGCCCCCAGTCTCGGGACCACCAGGCCCGCCAGGTCCCCCTGGACCTCCAGGGAAAATGGGGCCCATGGGGCCAGCTGGCCCTGTGTCTACCCGGCCTCCTGGACCTGGAAAACTGGGACCCATCGGCCCGGCTGGGTCTGTCGGACCACAAGGTAATGTGTGAATATTGTGAACATAGTTACTTATATCCAAAAACTTCTTAAAATATTATTTAATTGTTATTAAGCTGTACAGTGTGGTTATTACATCATATGCACATTTGTGATTACTCACTTTTATCATTTAAACCCTTTGATTCAAAGCTTAATCTTTCTAGACAAAGATGAGTATTATCAGAAACTGCCAGAAAAAGTAATTGTCAACACAATTGTATTTCACTAGGCTCTGAAAGGTTGGCCTACATAGCAATGTAGAGAATAGAATAAGAAGGCAACGTAAAAAATGCACTAATTATGATGCTAAAATCATTGTGATTTTGAAACAGTTAATGCAGAAAATGCAGTTAAAGAAAAAGTGGGAGAGATGGGCCCACCTGGACCTCCAGGAGAAATGGGACCTATAGGGCCTCCTGGGCCTGTAGGATCTCAGGGAGAACTGGGGCCCATGGGGCCTCCTGGGCCTGCCGGACCTCCGGGACCGAAGGGACCCAGGGAGATGGCTGCAGCATCAGGAGAATATTGGCCTCGGGGGCGAGGGCCACGAAGACAATATAGTCCAGGGATGAAAAAAGGTAAGGTGTTTAAGTTATGAATGAACAATAGTGTGCAGTCTAACTTATACCACCTACAACCGAGTCAGTACTGTTTAGCACAATTTCAAAATGAACATGACTATAGTCTGGTGTTGTATAATTGAGACCACTGACAATCGATGCAGAACTGTTTAGCATGACTGTAAAATGGATAAAAGATAATTAGTAAGCAAGAAGCTGACAAAAAAGGCACTAAAAGGGTGTTTACCCATATTGTGACCAAGTAGTCAAAAGTAGCTTAGAATTCAACCAAATTAACATTTGGCTGTGTAATTTGTGTCCTTACCTTCCCTATTACACTATTTCATCACTAAAATAATGTGATCCAAATTTAATTGAAAGAATAACATTTAACAGAAACTGCGAAAAAAAATCACTAATGATATTTTTTAAGAAATGTATTACGTTGCTTCCTAGTCCCTTAAGGAATGACTTAAACTGCAATGGAGAAAACAAAATTGGAAATCAATTCCTTGGACGAACTTTATTTTGGACGCACGGTAATTGTACATGGTACAACGTATAGAAACGACTATAAAACGCACACAAAAATATGGAACTTATTAATAATAAACTTAATAATAAAAGTTAAAAATCCTAACTATTTAACAACAAGGGATAGGAGAAGTCTTTAATATAGTGTACAATGGAGTAGAGCATGGGTTTCATTATTTTTCAAATAACTATATAATATAAGTTGTGTAAGTTATTGTATTTCAAGATATTTAAACCTGTCTGTAACATCAGTTATCTTTGTACTTGCATTGATTCCGGAAATTTGAATAGCTTGCTAAACATATGCTATGCCTCAATCCCTTGTTATGCATGTTTTGTAGCCTGTTGCCCCATGGGTTACAGTAAGGTGGGTGAGATGTGTTACAAGGCGTTCAACGACAAAGCAAACTTCGCTGAGTCAGTCCGGCGTTGCCGTCAAGAGGGCGGCACCCTCGCCATGCCCCGAGACGCTGCAACAGACCGCTTCCTCATCTCCCTCAAGAACGCCGTGGACAGCCGCTCCCGTTTCTGGTTTGGTCTCCATGATCAGCGCAAAGAAGGAAGCTTTCAGTGGATGGATGTCACTGCACTGAAACGCGGGAGCTACACCAATTGGGCTCCGCAACAACCAGACAACGAACGTAACGAGGATTGTGTTTACTACTTTTCCTCTACTGAACCCTGGGGTTGGCGAGACAATTGGAATGACGCAGACTGCAGCGAATTGTATGGCTACATATGTCTAGTGCCAGGTAATCAATAGAATCGCAATACATTGCATGCCATAATTGTCTATGCATTGTCACACAATTCTGAAATCTTGTTTATGAAATTGCAACGGTTGTTTTTTCTTTTCTTTTTTATTCCTTCACAGGACGTATGTCAACGCGAGGCTGAGCTTTCACCCTGGATGTTGACCTATTGCGACCATGAAGTAACTCAAGAAGTTGTAGGCAAGATATAACGGCTTAAATATGGAATATTAATGTTAGCAAGCTTTATCTGTATGTTTCTTTGAGTCTTAGAAGATGTATTTTCAAATTTTGCAAATAACCAATCTTTCAGATCAGCTTGACTTAAATGTCAGTTTTTAGCCGATAACTGCCTTTTCTATGGAAGGTGTTCTACACAGAATGACGTACAACTGTTGGAAAAATCTAAACACCCAAAGAATAACAAAACAAATGCCTCATAGACTTTATGTTCAGGCTTTAGCAATAGGCAAACCCCACTTGTATATGTAGGGCTTACATTTCTCTGGAACGTTTGGTTGGGCACTCATGTTAACAAAAAAGACAGCTAATACTAAAGAGACAATGAGAAAGATCAACCTGTGGACATGCCCAATGAGGGAAAGTCACTTGCATACACGCTTGTAATGTAAGACGAAACCTGATATATTGTATTGTATGTGTTGGGTACAGTATGAGCCGATTTGGCCAACCACCGTCTACTGGCTAATGTTTGTGTCTGAAAACAGTCGTAAACATTGAAACCAATTATGAATATTTACTACCCCAAAAAGGTGAATACGTGATGACCTGCTTGTAACGTTGGTCAGAATGTTTCTAACACACTATAGAAAGGAAGCATAAAGATGTCGTGCATATCAATTGTAGTAACATTTACTGGGAGTGTGTAACTCAAGCAAAGAGATTACATTGTTGGATGGCAATTATGAGAATCAGAGTCTTCTTTGTCTGAATATTGCATATCTGCTGCATTTCATGATAGGATTGGCCGAAATTAACGTATTTACCCACGAACGTAAAATAATATATATAAATTATGCTGACGAACACATTAATAATTGGATTATCAATGAGAAATTACACATGTACTCTAATAGTAGTGCGTAAAAGGATGGGGTTTTATACTCCCAACATTTGGTTTAACATCCCAAATATTGTTTTATGCTGTCTTATCATTCATTTTCTTGTATTCACTTTGTCTGTCACTGCGCAAGAGGTAAATAAGAGACCTGGAATGGCCTGGAAGTTTTCTTTAGAATATAATAAGACTTTGTTTTATTTAATAAATATACTTTGAAAGAATAAACAACGAATGCTCTAGAAATCTATTTGTTCCAAATACTTGGCTGTATATAACCATTAACAGTTACACAATTACAACAACAAATTAGAGATCTAATGCCTTCCTGAAATATTAAGACCTTACGTAATTTTTTTCAAATTTGTCTCATTAGGTATCAATGTAAGGTTTTAATTAGCACAATCCAATTTAGCTGATAGTTTTCTGAAGTCAGCTTACATATATGTTAGGTTTAATAGTTCTTGTTAAAGGATTCCTTTCAACATTTTATCATGAATCGTGCCAATAGTTTTCACAATTAGCACTTGTCAAGGTTAAAGTCCATTAGGAAAACAAAGATCATAAAAAGCTGTCATTACTTTGGCCTAAAATCATACAAAGCCTTTTTATACTTTTGCCTAAAGTCATGTAAAAACAAAAACAATTTGCTATACATTTCTGAAACAAGCTGCTAGGGAGACCAAAACTACACCGCGTTTTCCTTACATGACAAAAAAAAAAATTGGACTGGTTCCAGAAAAAAGTCTGCTGCACTACCAAGAACAACCAACAGGAGGCCAACATTCTGCTTTGACCCTTGTTTTTCCCAGTCTTACCAACATACCAAATATTATAAACATCCTCTCAGACCTTCTTAAGTTATGCAGAACACAAATATTCGGAAAAATATCTCCTTTTCTCTTCTTTTTTTCATGGAGGATAAAATACCTCATTTTTTTCATGCGTGTAATTAGTGAATTGCCTTGTATTCAGTTAAGAATTTCATCAGTTATTTTTTTTCAAATCTTGCTTAATTGGCCTTTTCAGATTTTCTTTTAATGATTGGGCTGCAACTCTTTCAGTTATGATGTCACCCGGCCCTGCTTGACATCGTGGATGTGAACTGCCACTTCCATATACCATGTATATGGAAGTGGCAGTGAAAGAATATCAGAAATTACCACCAATATAATAAAAGAAGGTTTATGCTTAAAATTACAATAATTACAATGCTCCAAGTTACTGTATAGGTGCCATGTCAAAAAAATGTGGTATGTTTTTATTGAGTACCTGGAACATACTGGCATATGTAGGGTGACAACGTATTGCAGTTTATGTCATTCCAGCCGGGCCACGAGTCGGTAGCTGGAAGGTAGTGTACGCAATGCTCGTTGTCGTGTTCGTTGTCTGGTTGTGCCCAAGCCCAGTTGGTGTAGCTTCCGAGTGCAGTGCCATCCATCCACTCAAACTTTCCTTCTGTGCGCTGATCATGAAGACCAAACCAGAAGAAGGATTTGTCGTTCACGGCGTTCTTGAGGGAGATGAGGAAGGCGTCTGTTGCAGCGTCTCGGGGCATGGCGAGGGTGCCGCCAGCTAGACGGCAACGCTGGGCAGATGTCGTGAAGTTTGCTGGGATGTTAAATGCCTTGTAGCACACCCCACGATGCGTTTTATAACCTCTGGGACAATATTCTGTAAAACATGTTCAGGAAGTAATATCTGAGAGCAATAAAGCATGTTTAACAACTTATTACACAGCTAAATCTAATTTGATAAATAAAAAACACAATAAAACTAATTATGGTCACGATATGTAGAGCAGATGTCTTTCATTCGGCTTAGGCGTACCTCGCTGTCCAATGGGACTTATCAACTTTCGAGGCCCAACTTTTCCTGCTGGTCCATCCATTCCCGTAGGAAGAGTTGGTCCCATGGGTCCCGGTTCTTTAGGTGGTCCGATAGACCCAGGACCAGCCGGCCCTATGGATCCCATTTTACCTAGATGAGCAAGTTGACCAGGGGTGCCAGCTCGACCCATGAGCCCCATTCCTCCTGGAGGCCCAGGTGACCCCATGGGTACAATTTTTCCTGGAGCCCCAGGAGGCCCGCCAGACACAGGGCCAGCTGACCCCATGGGTCTCTTTACTTCTGGAGGCCCAGGAGGCCCGGTAGACACAAGTCCAGCTAGCCCCATGGACCAATTTCCGCATGGAGCTCCAGTAGACCAGGTAAACACAGGTCCAGCTGACCCCATGGGTCCCTTTACTTCTGGAGGCCCAGGAGACACGGTAGACACAGGGCCAGCTGGCCCCATGGATCCCTGTTCTCCTGGTGGTCTGGTGGGACCAGGCGGGTCCGATGGTCCCATCACTCTAGACGAGGTAGTTGCCACACTCGCTAATAAAAGAAGATAGATAGAGCGTTTAGCTGTCAAATTAAATGAATTGTAACTTGCAGACTACAGATATTACTATTATTTGCACCTTTACTTATTACAATTAACTTACATAAAAAGTGGGATTCTGTGTAACTGGTATAATGGTATAATGAATTACATATTACACAACATGGGTTTAACCCTATCAAGACGTGTGATGAGCTGTGTTAATAATTAGCTACCTCTAATTTATTTTTCACTAGTAAGAGGATGAATAAATTTTCTTACTAATGAAAAATGAAATAACGCCCTTCTAACTCATGTCTCACTTGTAAGGGAATTAACAAAATATTCAAATTGTGAAAAAATTTAAAAAATAATCATTGAACCCATTTTTTACTAGCAACATAATTAATAAGCTCTCCTACATGTGAAATAATGAGATAACACATCTCAGCTTTTGCTACTAACACTTGCAACCTTGTACATGGTATCTCTCTTATGATATATACATTGACTTTATTCATAGAAAGACGCAAATCACAATACGATGTTCGGTATTAATGCCTTTAGATATCAATAACCAAACATAACAACCAGTAATACCGAATCTAACCTGCAATATATGCCGAGATTATAATGTTTGCCACGACGATGGCAAAGAGCACTGTACAGGCGATCCCCAGCTTGTTTACTTTATTTGATGTAGTCGGTCCACTGTCATCAGCCTCGTTGTCAGTATCCCCATCGTCGTCTGCTGGTTTGAAAAAAATATCAATTACTTAAAAGTTGATAAAAGTATCGCAAGGGCAAATGATCATAGTAAAAAACATTTTTGAAGGGGGGCGGGGGGGTTCTTCCCACTGGTTGAGGAAGCAGCGAGCGCCGAAGGCACGAGGTTCCTAGGGGGGTCCGGCATGCTCCCACGGGAAATTTAAAAAAAAAATGAACCTTCTGACATGGAATTTCCTGATTTTTTTAGAGGATTTCAAAGAAAAAAATCACAGATAACTTTTTTCAAGGACAAAGTGAGCAGTTTTCCTACTATTCCAGAATAAGTCCATCATTTAAAGAAATATCTTGGACCTTTAGATAAAAAGTGGACCTTTCAGCATTGTGGGGGGGGGGGGATACAGAAGTTGACCAATTATAGGGGCAGAAGATTGGCTGACTCTCTCCCCGGAAAACTTGGGGGCAAACGGGGGTAAACAGTCTCTCTGCGGCATAAAACTCGCGTCGCTCCAAGAAAAAAATGACGCCGCCCCACAAATCTGCGAAGGAGGCAAGGCAATGACGCCGCTTTCGTCATGCAAGTGCCACAAGTGTTGAATAACAATTTAAGATAAAGAAAATGGCGTATTTGTGGGCTCAAATATCTAAGTATGATGCTTCTTGTTGTCAACATTACACCTTTTGTTAGCTCTATAAAAGGTTGCACGCTGCATAAGCGGAACATGCCGATAAGTTGGTGAAAATGCACGACTCAATAAAACTGATTTAACACAAGGCAAATATGAACATAGTAACAGAATATAAAATGTAGGAGAATTGGGGACCCAAACCTAAACGAAATTTTAGGCACATTTGAAGATCATGACCATAGCGTTTCCAGAACCCTAGATACTTACTTTACTTTACTTTACTTTATATAACCCTAGATACAAAACGTTTAACCAAAAAATGCAATATTATAGTGAATCAATAATTTTTTTTCGGGGAGCGACGCGAGTTATGCCGCAGAGAGGTGGTTTTGCCGCCGTGGGCGTTGCAATGGTGGGGTGAGAGGCTTTCGCCATCCATGCCAAATGCCCTGAAATGTTTCAATAGCTCTTTCAGGACGTCGAATGCAAGCGGAGGCGGCGAAAATCTCTCTCCCCGGCAAACTCCCACGTCTCTCTGCGGACTGCATAATAACTCGCGTCGCTCCCCGAAAAAAAATAACACCGCCTC
>NW_017803887.1:2567152-2571466 GCF_001625305.1 Branchiostoma belcheri
GACAATACTTACAATGCTCCAAGTTACTGTATAGGAACAATGTCAAGAAATATGGTATGTTTTCATTGAGTACCTGGAACATACTGGCATATGTAGGGTGACAACGTATTGCAGTTTATGTCATTCCAGCCGGGCCACGAGTCGGTAGAGGGAAGGTAGTGTACGCAATGCTCGTTGTCGTGTTCGTTGTCTGGTTGTGCCCAAGCCCAGTTGGTGTAGCTTCCGAGTGCAGTGCCATCCATCCACTCAAACTTTCCTTCTGTGCGCTGATCATGGAGACCAAACCAGAAGAAGGATTTGTCGTTCACGGCGTTCTTGAGGGAGATGAGGAAGGCGTCTGTTGCAGCGTCTCGGGGCATGGCGAGGGTGCCGCCAGCTAGATGGCAACGCTGGGCAGATGTCGTGAAGTTTGCTGGGATGTTAAATGCCTTGTAGCACACCCCACGATGCGTTTTTATACCCCCCTGGGGCAATATTCTGCAAAACATGTTCAGAAAAAACAAAGTAATATCAGAGAACAATAACAAATACATGCCAGTTAAATGTACAATCTGCGAGCATTGAAAATCAAATTTAAAACAAGAGTTCCGAGATCTCATACCTCCATGAAATATGGGCTTGATATGTAAATGTAAATTTGTTCTTTAATTACGCAAATGACCTCTGCATTAACATAATATATGCATCGTGATGTTAACTTTTGATTAACTTAAAGATGTCCCAAGTATGACATTCCCATCATTCACCATTGAGAAATCATAGATTTTTTGCATTAATTATGCAAATTAGGTCACCATTTGCATAATTAGTATCTGTTGATGTTCCATCTGCCATAGGTTACATACATTACATGTATGAAAGTTCTATAATGTAAAACACTGTAATTATAGAATTTCCTCATTAATTATGCAAATAAAGTCCTCATTTGCATAATTTGCGGTTAATTATGTACATCTCTCTGTCAGATACCTACACACCAAAAATGATGAAAATACGCTGTTCCTATCTGGACTTATTGGCTTTCAAAGATTTCGCCCGAAAGTCCCCTGCAGTTCCTGAACAAGCTGCTAGGAGGACCAAACCCACACCACTTATTCCTGACAGGAAAAGCTATCTGTCACCAAAAATTCAAGACCATAGCATGTTCAGGACCAAAGATACAAAAACCGGAAGTTCTGCTGCAGTACCAAGGTCATCCACCAGGAGGCCCATATTTGACCTTGACCTTTGTCTTCCTAAGACATATCAGCATACCAAATATCATCACAATCCATAAAGGCGTTATGAAGTTATGCTGACTACAAAGTTGCGGAAACACACACAGACACACAGACACAAAGACACACACACAGACACACACACACACAGACACACAGACAGACGCCGCCAAAAACAATACCTCCATTTTTCATGGAGGTAAAAAGGTTTCAGGATTAAAACGACAATACTTCCAATGCTTCAAGTTATTGTGTAGAAATCATGTCAAGAAATGTGGCATGTTAAAGGAAGTACCTGGAACATATTGGCATATGTAGGGAGACGACTTGTTGCAGTTCATGTCATTCCATTTGTTGTTCCAGCCGTCCCACGAAGGAAAGTAGTGAACGCAATGCTCGTTGTCGTGTTCGTTGTCTGGTTGTGCCCAAGCCCAGTTGGTGTAGCTTCCGAGTGCAGTGCCATCCATCCACTCAAACTTTCCTTCTGTGCGCTGATCATGGAGACCAAACCAGAAGAAGGATTTGTCGTTCACGGAGTTCTTGAGGGAGATGAGGAAGGCGTCTGTTGCAGCGTCTCGGGGCATGGCGAGGGTGCCGCCAGCTAGATGGCAACGCTGGGCAGATGTCGTGAAGTTTGCTGGGATGTTAAATGCCTTGTAGCACACCCCACGATGCGTTTTATACCCCCTGGGGCAATATTCTGCAAAACATGTTCAGAAAAAACAAAGTAATATCAGAGAGCAATAACAAATACATGCCAGTTAAATGTACAATCTGCGAGCATTGAAAATCAAATTTAAAAAAAAGGTTTCAGGATTAAAACGACAATACTTCCAATGCTCCAAGTTATTGTGTAGAAATCATGTCAAGAAATGTGGCATGTTAAAGGAAGTACCTGGAACATATTGGCATATGTAGGGAGACGACTTGTTGCAGTTCATGTCATTCCATTTGTTGTTCCAGCCGTCCCACGAAGGAAAGTAGTGAACGCAATGCTCGTTGTCGTGTTCGTTGTCTGGTTGTGCCCAAGCCCAGTTGGTGTAGCTTCCGAGTGCAGTGCCATCCATCCACTCAAACTTTCCTTCTGTGCGCCGATCATGGAGACCAAACCAGACGAAGGATTTGTCGTTCACGGCGTTCTTGAGTGAGATGAGGAAGGCGTCTGTTGCAGCGTCTCGGGGCATGGCGAGGGTGCCGCCAGCTAGACGGCAACGCTGGGCAGATGTCGTGAAGTTTGCTGGGATGTTAAATGCCTTGTAGCACACCTCACGATGCGTTTGATAACCTCTGGGACAATATTCTGTAAAACATGTTCAGGAAGTAATATCTGAGAGCAATAAAGCATGTTTAACAACTTATTACACAGCTAAATCTAATTTGATAAATAAAAAAAACACAATAAAACTAATTATAATTTATGGTCACGATATGTAGAGCAGATGTCTTTCATTCGGCTTAGGCGTACCTCGCTGTCCAATGGGACTTATCAACTTTCGAGGCCCAACTTTTCCTGCTGGTCCATCCATTCCCTTAGGAAGACTTGGTCCCATGGGTGGTCCGATAGACCCAGGACCAGTCGGCCCTATGGATCCCATTTTACCTAGATGAGCAAGTTGACCAGGGGTGCCAGCTCGCCCCATGAACCCCATTTCTCCTGGAGGCCCAAGTGACCCCATGGGTACAATTTTTCCTGGAGCCCCAGGAGGCCCGCCAGACACAGGGCCAGCTGACCCCATGGGTCCCTTTTCTGCTGGAGGCCCAGGAGGCCCGGTAGACACAAGTCCAGCTAGCCCCATGGACCAATTTCCGCATGGAGCTCCAGTAGACCAGGTAAACACAGGTCCAGCTGACCCCATGGGTCCCTTTACTTCTGGAGGCCCAGGAGACACGGTAGACACAGGGCCAGCTGGCCCCATGGATCCCTCTTCTCCTTGTGGTCTGGGGGGACATGGCGGGTCCGGTGGTCCCATCACTCGAGACGAGGTAGTTGACACACTCACTGATAAAAGAGGATAGATAGAGCGTTTAGCTGTCAAAGTAAATGAATTGTAGCTTGCAGACTACAGATATTACTCTTGTTTGTACCTTTACTTATTACAATTAACTTACATAAAAAGTGGGATTCTGTGTAATTAACTGGTATAATGGTATAATGAATTACATATTACATAACATGGGTTTAACCCTATCAAGACGTGTGATGAGCTGTGTTAATAATTAGCTACCTCTAATTTATTTTTCACTAGTAAGAGGATGAATAAATTTTCTTACTAATGAAAAATGAAATAACGCCCTTCTAACTCATGTCTCACTTGTAAGGGAATTAACAAAATATTCAAATTGTGAAAAAATTTAAAAAATAATCATTGAACCCATTTTTTACTAGCAACATAATTAATAAGCTCTCCTACATGTGAAATAATGAGATAACACATCTCAGCTTTTGCTACTAACACTTGCAACCTTGTACATGGTATCTCTCTTATGATATATACATTTGACTTTATTCATAGAAAGACGCAAATCACAATACGATGTTCGGTATTAATGCCTTTAGATATCAATAACCAAACATAACAACCAGTAATACCGAATCTAACCTGCAATATATGCCGAGATTATAATGTTTGCCACGACGATGGCAAAGAGCACTGTACAGGCGATCCCCAGCTTGTTTACTTTATTTGATGTAGTCGGTCCACTGTCATCAGCCTCGTTGTCAGTATCCCCATCGTCGTCTGCTGGTTTGAAAAAAATATCAATTACTTAAAAGTTGATAAAAGTATCGCAAGGGCAAATGATCATAGTAAAAACATTTTTGAAGGGGGGGGGGTTCTTCCCACTGGTTGAGGAAGCAGCGAGCGCCGAAGGCACGAGGTTCCTAGGGGGGTCCGGCATGCTCCCACGGGAAATAAAAAAAAAACCTTCTGACATGGAATTTCCTGAGTTTTTTTAGAGGATTTCAAAGAAAAGAATCACAGATAACTTTTTTCAAGGACTACGATTCCAGAATCAGTCCATCTTTTAAAGAAAAATCTTGGACCTTTAGAAAGTAGTGGACCAAAGGGTGGACCTTTGAGCCTTGTGGGGGGTGGGG
>NW_017803887.1:2571486-2574429 GCF_001625305.1 Branchiostoma belcheri
CCCCACCCTTGCTACGGGCAATACAGACGCTGACCAATTGAATTATAGGGGCAGAAGATTGGCCGACTCTCTCCCCGGAAAACTTGGGGGCAAACGGGGGTAAACAGTCTCCCTGCGGCAATCTGCGAAGAAGGCAAGGCAATGACGCCGCTTTCGTCATGCAAGTGCCACAAGTGTTGAATAACAATTTAAGATAAAGAAAATGGCGTATTTGTGGGCTCAAATATCTAAGTATGATGTAGAAGTAGTAGTAGAATGGTTTATTTCAAAATTGCAAACTCCAGACATACACAATTTCAATTGCCATTACACTGACAACAGACTCGCAGGCAGCCATACTGGCTGCCTGAATTGCTCTGAGATCACAAAATATCATTAAAATATGGGTATTATTATGGGTTCACCACACCACGAAGTGGTGGTGAACCCATATTGCTTTTTCTGATGTTTCTTCTTCTTCTTCTGCTTCTTGTTGTCAACATTACACCTTTGGGTTAGCTGTTTAAAAGGTTGCACGCTGCATAAGCGGAACATGCCGATAAGTTGGTGAAAATGCACGACTCAATGAAACTGATTTAACACAAGGCAAATATGAACATAGTAACAGAATATAAAATGTAGGAGAATTGGGGACCCAAACCTAAACGAAATTTTAGGCACAGAATGAAAATCATGACCATAGCGTTTCCAGAACCCTAGATACTTACTTTACTTTACTTTACTTTACTTTATATAACCCTAGATACAAAACGTTTAACCAAAAAATGCAATAATATAGTGAATCAATAATTCTTTTTCGGGGAGCGACGCGAGTTATGCCGCAGAGAGGTGGTTTTGCCGCCGTGGGCGTTGCAAGGGTGGGGTGAGAGGCTTTCGCCATCCATGCCAAATGCCCTGAAATGTTTCAATAGCTCTTTCAGGACGTCGAATGCAAGCGGAGGCGGCGAAAATCTCTCTCCCCGGCAAACTCCCACGTCTCTCTGCGGACTGCATAATAACTCGCGTCGCTCCCCGAAAAAAAATAACACCGCCTCCTCACAACTCTGCAAAGGAGGCTAACATTCTTTTCGTTGGTAAATGTATAGTATGGTTTCTAATGGACGAAAACATGCAATCCTCTATAGGCGTAGCAGTAGAACGACAGAAGTCAGTAACCATATTGTTACAAGATTTCTAAAGAATCAAAGAAAGGACGAAAATATTCACCAGCTGCTGGCACATACAAAGGGTTGGTTGTTTCCTTATCACCGTCCCCTTGTGTCCTAGACAATGCCTCAGACTGCTGCATGGGTTGGGTACCTAACGAAAATAGATAAATGAAATTATTATCGTTAATCAATGGCAGAAAATTTTAGGAAATATGTTATAAAATTAAAATCCTAAAATATAGAAAATATGTCTAGTCCGAGCTGGCCACTCAATGTTTAATATGTGATAGAATTAACAAAAGGATCAATTTGAAAAATGTAAAGTATGTCATAACATATGTCGTTCCGCTGGGCATACTTTAATTTAAGTAATAACGTTCATCAAACTTTAAGATTTTGTAAACTGCGTATTAAATTTAATATATTTATAGTATGAAGTGTAAAGTACTTCTGATCCCATAGAGGTACCCATGCCCCTAAGAGAGATTCACAGGAGGTCCCTCGCTTGTCTGGAACTTACTACCACAAGACGTCAGATCAGCACCTTCCCTTACAACTTTCAAAACACTAATTTCACTGTGACTGACCCTTACGGAACGATTATGGACCTAAGAACGCGATGACTTGTTTTCGTTACAGTAACTGTTATTCATTTATGATTTGTGTTAATGATATTTTTGTCGATTCCTTTTTTTCGACAAAAATTCGTTTTTATTATTATTATTCGTTTGACCCCTGGACACCTCCATGAAAATAGGTCTAAATGACCGAATGGGGTATATTATCGAATTTAAATAAAGGCACAAACTAACAAAAATGTAGTCGTTCGGTGTAATGTAGCCAACTGGGACCGCGCCGCGTGCCTGTGAAGCTGGTGTGTTACTCCGAAGGGTGGTTATACCGGCTATACAGATACAGATACAGAAATCATGAAAACCTACCGGTGTTACTAGCCTGCGGCTGGTCCTGTTGACGTTCCGGCATGTTGCGACTAGTCAGGCTCCCGTACTGAAAGAAAAGATGCACTCCCAACCTCAGACAAGTTCATTTTAGTACGTGGGCGTTCTCCAGGTAAGATTTGTCTAGCATAGATTGCATTGTAATTATGACGTCATAATAACGTCAGATGACATCATTATGACGTCATTTATATTTTTTTATAAAGCCGTCGAAAAAATTCTTTTTTGCGTAACTCAGAGGAATACCAGCAAACTTTAACAAAAAAGATTTTGTAGGAACATTAAGAAGTCATGGACATCATCACTCCATGAAATATGTTGTGTTTTTATCATGTTTTGGTGTAATTTGTGTTATGTACATATGACACTCCTGTACGTTTAAAACCGCATTGTGGAATCTATTCTCAGTTCTCTGTATCTGCTTTTGTTTAATAACTGAGCACATTATTTATACATCCTACTCCCGTACGTTTGAGACCGCATTGTAGAATCATTTCCCTGTAATCACGCATATGTGTGGAATGTATCTATAGCAGCGACACCTGTGCTGCAGTGCGATGTGAACCAGTCAGAATTGCCATGAGGAATTCGAAGGTGACAGACGGTCACCGAAACGTCGGCTGAATAAAAAGAGTCTCTTTAGTCAGTGTCAATGTTACACTTGTTAAGACATTGTTTTCATATCTGCTCCTCGAAAAACATCTGTTTTGTATTTTATGAATCTATAAGCTTCATAAGAAATCAAGTACTAAAAATCACACGTACGCTACACTGTTAATTAAAAGAATAGAAAGGCACCACTTGCATTGCATAGAAAATGCATATATATATATATA
>NW_017803887.1:2574727-2615497 GCF_001625305.1 Branchiostoma belcheri
ACCTTCACCTTGTCTAACCCAACAAACCTACAGCAACCTGTTACCATGGTGACAGACGTCTGATTCAGGTCATTGACTTTATTTGTTTCGAACAGAAGAAGAAGAAGAAGGAGAAAATTAGCAAAAAAGTTTTCCTTCTAAGAAGGTAAACACAATTAAATACGTAAGCCGGTTCTTACTCAATTAAAATGTAACAAAAAATAAAACTTATTATTTGCAAAGAGAAAAAAAAGATTTTATCAAATTATGAAACCTGTGAGTGCTCCTACTCTGTTGTGGTCCCGGCTTGATGTGACTAGTCAGGCTTTCAAAGGAGATGAACGCTCACACCCCCTCAGACAATGTGGGCGTTCGCTTGATAAGATTTGTCTCTTGTTCAGATTAAATTTCGCAATAACAGCCTTGAATGATAAACTGATTGAAAACTTATAGTTTCGTCTGATTCTGGTACAAATTTCTAGCAACTTACAAATTTTAGTCTCACAGAGAAGATTACAATCAATAACAAACAAAACAGATGGATGATAAAGAAAGAGATACCAGGTAAGAAATGGATTAATGTGTGAAATTGAATAATACTGAATTAAACAATAACCTAATCCTTTAATGCAATGTCATATAATCTTCACTATAGACAAATCTCTCAACGCCCACTTACTGTATTTGTTGTCCTTTGGCATGCTTCTTTTTCACGAACGGAAGCCTGACAAGTCGAATCATGGAGCAGCAAGACAAGCCACCGGCTCGTAACACCGGTGGGTGATCATTATTTGAAAACATATATATCTTTTTGTCTTTGCAAATGACTTGGTTATCCTTGGAGTTGTACAATTTGTTCGCCCAACTTAGAAAGGACGCTAACGTGCTAAATATTTCAACTCATAACATATCCAATATGTCATATTTTGGGGTAAGCCTATAGTTTGAGATTTAGTTTGATAAGTATTTTACAGATTTAATGAAATCTTTTTTCATCCGTCACGTAGTATTACTGTTGGAACATAGTGTTGTCTAACGTAATCCCTTTGGAATAAAGTTTGGGTAAACATCAGAATATTCTAGAAGAACGACATTTATACCTCTTGACATCATTTGCGTTTTTTTAAGGTAAGCATTAATAAGGGGAGGGGGCGTTCAAAACACACGTTAGTGTAGTCATCTGCGAAAATGACATGTTGTATAATGACATATTTCCTAAGGCTTTCTTCTGATTTTGATTTTCTAGTCTTCCATGGATTTTCAATTAATATTTTATAATTTTTTGTCAGATAAGACACCTACGCAGCAGTCTGATGAGGGCTACAGTACGACAGTTGCGGACTCACCCAACACACCCAACCCTGTGTATGCCTCGAAAGATGGTAAATATTTTAGTCGTTATTTCCCTAAGGATTCTCATGGTGGTCAGTTTCTAGAGTAAATTTTCCACTCTAAGGAAGGGTATCAGATTACCCTGGTTCCGCGCGGGGCTTCCTTGAGCAAGTCTCAACGGTAGATCTTTTCTTTGAGAAATTGTCCAAATGTGATAAAATCCGCAATGATTATACCCCAATATTGTTGTTTTAGTAACATTCACTAAATGTGTGTGTAATCTTACGAATTTATGAGCCGGATAAATATCAGTACCAAAATCACACATTGGATATACTATGAATTTATTTAATAGAAATAGAAAGGTATCATTTCCATAGAAAAAGGCATACTGTTTACCTTCACCTGGTCTAACCTTAGAAACCTACAACAACCTGTTACCATGGTGATAGACGTCTGGTTCAGGTTATGACTTTTTTGTTTGTGGAAAATTACTACCCTAAAAGTCGCACTTCAGCGTTCTTACTCTGTTGAAATGTAATAAAAAAAAATTAAAACTTGTTATTGCAAAGACGGGAAAAAAGATGTCATCAAATTATGGAAACCTATTAGCCTGAGTTAACTCTGCTGTGGTCCCGGCTTGATGCGACTAGTCAGGCTTTTATTTAATAAACGGGTAAAACGTTCACACCCCCTCAGACAATGTGGGCGTTCTCTTGACAAGATTTGTCTCTTGTTCAGATTACATTTCACAATAACATAGCCTTGACCTCTGATTGACAACTTTTAGTTGCGTCTTACTGTCGTGGAAATCTCTAGCAAATTGCAAATTTTAGTCTCACTGCTGACAGAGAAGAATGCAAACAAATACAAATAACAAAAAGGTAAAAAAAAAAACAATGGGTGTTTCAAAAACAAAGATAACAGGTAAAAAATGGATCACATTTGAAATTAAACAATACGGAATGTAACAATCACCTAATCCCTTAATGCAATGACGTGTAATCTTCACTAGAGACAAATCTCCTGCATGCAGAACGCCCACATATTTGTTGCCCCTTGCTGGGTTTGGTTTGCATGTGCTTTTTCACGAACGGAATCCTTACTAGTCGCAACATGGAGAGACGGCAGCAGGACAAGCCTCGGGCTTGTAACACCGGTTGGTGCTCATTATTTGATTTTTTTTTGTCTTTCCAAACGACACGTTTATTTGGTGAATTACAATTTCTTTGTTCAACAGAGAAATATTTCAATTCATATCATATCATGTATGTCATTTTGAGGTATATTGTTTTAGTAAGTCCATAGTTTGAGGTTTATAGACTAGGCAGAGGTGAAAACAAAAAGTGTTGCACAAATTTAATGAATCATGTTTAATTTCTCACATAGTTTTATTTCATTTTATTTGTTTCTAAGCTAGTACATTCAAGGTTGACGATCCAAGATGCCGCATTGCTTGACTAACGTCATGTTCTGACGTTCTCTCGACTGTGAGCAACAGAATTCTTAGCAGATCTAAATATTCTATCATAGACGACGCTTTTGCTGTATACTTTTGAGTTTACGGGAAAAGTCCATATCAACGGTTAAGTCAAAAACATTACGCCACACCAAATGAAACAAACATTAACATAATTGTACACATTCTAAAATGTCAGTACTTCTGTAGTCAGTTGGTACTACTTATAGTAGTTCTCTATGCTATCTGCCAAGGTTTCCTTTCAATTTTGCCATTTCTAGTCTGCCATGGATTTAGAATGATTCTTTTATTATATTTTTTGTTAGAAACCACACCCACGCAGCAATCTGAGACGGACTATTCCGGACTCGCGGACGCAGTCGCAAATACACCCAACCCTACGTATGACTCCATAGATGGTAAATACTTTATTCGTTATTTCATTAGAAATTCTTAAAAATGATATTTTTTTTACTCTCTCACTGGTACGAATAGAGTATTACTAGTTATTAGTAATACATTTATAGTCGAATAGTATCATCATTTTTCATCTGATATTAGATATTATCATGTACCACTTTTGGCACTTAAATGACAAATACGACTTAACAGCGAGTATACATCCGGACCTACAATTGCCCAACGCCATTTTCCAATAAGATAAATAGATTACATCATGATTAGTTTAGGACAACCTCCTTTCCGATAAATTATTTAATAAACTACATATCAACTATGTATTTTGTGTTCTTAAAAAATCTAACCAGATGCCAATTATGAGGATACTGACAACGAGGCGGACGGAGATGGATTAGGCAGTTCAAGCCAAGTAAAGAAGCTGTGGATTGCATTTTCAGTGGTCTTTGTGATCATCCTCGTGAACATCATACTACTGGCATACTTTGCAGGTTGGATTCGTCCTTGTTTACAAATTACAGATTGTGATGTTTAGATCATGAGAATTTTGAAAAATAATTACAGAAAGTCGTTTTTTTCTTTCTATATAAATACAGTTAATGTAAAAGTGGTAGAGATGGGGCCCATTGGGCCGGATGGGTTTGTCGGGCCACCAGGCGAAACGGGGCCCATGGGACCATCTGGGTCTGCAGGAAGTCCAGGAGGAACAGGACCCATCGGGCCGCCTGGACCTGCTGGGCCACCAGGACCGCCAGGAGAGCAAGGACCCATGGGGCCACCAGGGTCTGCCGGACCTCCAGGAAAAACGGGACCTGTTGGGCCACCTGGACCTGCTGGAACACCGGGACTAACGGTACCCATGGGGCCGGCTGGCGCCAAAGGTAAAGATAGACCACCAGGACAGAATGGGCCTCAGGGGATCATGGGTCCCTTTGGGCCACCTGAGTGGAATAAGGGTTATGTGTATTGTGACTATCATTGATTTAAAACATTTACTAATAATTTAGCTAAATTGACATTTAGCTGTGTAATTTATTACGTCACGTTCTGATTACTCGCTTTTATCACCTTAATTACGCGATTCAGACTTAGCCATTTTAGGTAAGGAAGAACGTTCATCAGAAACCGAAAGTATTTATTATTATTAATGAAAAAAGATGTTTCTTACTAGGCCATAAAGCAATGTAAAATCTTCATTATATCTTTTTTATTCTGTTTCTATATCCTTGATTTTTAAATGTGCTTTGCAGCTTATTGCCCCAAAGGCTACAATGAGTGGCGTGGGATCTGCTACAAGGCGATCGACGCTCGGGCAAAGTTTCTTGAGTCTGCCCGGCGTTGCCGTCAAGAGGGCGGCACCCTCGCCATGCCCCGAGACGCTGCAACAGACGCCTTCCTCATCTTCCTCAAGAACACCGTAAACGACAAATCCTGCTTCTGGTTTGGCCTTCATGATCGACGCAAAGAAGGAAGCTTTAAGTGGATCGATGGCTCCGCACTGGAGACCTACACACATTGGGCTACCGAACAACCAGACAACGAACACTACATGGAGGACTGCGTTCACTACCGTTCCTCTACCGACAACCGGGGATGGAAAGACAAATGGAATGACGCAAACTGCTTCGAACAGCATTCCTACATATGCCAAGTGGTTCCAGGTACTTATTATAATCGAACGACATATAATGATTTATATTTGTTGTCGTACAATACTGATTCTTGTTCATGACATTATAATGATCGGGCTTCTTTTATCTCTTTTACAGGACGTACTTCAGTGAGAGGCTGAGCTCGCATTTTTAATGTTGAGCCATGGCGACTGCCAAGAAATTCAAGTTGTGGGCAAACTGTGACAGCTTTAAAAAAACGCATGTCAATGTAAGTTAGCAAACTTCATCCATCTGATTGCTTTGGTTAATCAAGTCTAAGACAATATGTATTTTGAATTTAAATAACTAGCAACAAAGGATTTGTCAGTCAGCCCGTGTAATGTAATCAATGTAGACGATTTGGTTTATACCTGTCCTGACCATATGGGACAGGCAGTAGAGGTCGAAGATTTCATCCTTTAAATGTAATGTTAAAGGACTCCAGGAAGACTAGTAAACAAACATTGTATTACCAATGGAGATTCCTAATAAACATAAACATAATAAGAAAGGGCGCCGATTCAAGTAAGTTTAGCGCCACTGGTTCCACAAGGAACCAATATGGGGGCACTACTGTCGTATATTTCTTTACAAATAACTTATCAGATATGCTTGATTCAAAGTAAGGTTATTTTCAGATGACTACTGTTACCTGGAGATTTGTCTGCTGCAAATAGATCCTAACACTCTCGAGCAATATTTAGTGAAAAGATATATGGCGCATATTATATTTTCTTAATTTTTGTTTCCTTTTCTCCACAATACCCCCAATATGTTATACATCAATAGAAAGCTAAGAGTCTCTACCTTTGAGAAATATCATGCAGGTTTGCCTTTATGGCAGTAGCAATGATGTACAAGGGCAAAAATGCAATAAAACATCATTTTTGTAATCTCATTGTACTATAGTATCTAAAACCATGTATGAAATGCTACTATCAAGTCTTGATAACATCAGGATTACATACATGAGAAAAGATTGTGAGTGAGGTATGACTACAGGTGAGTTAATGACTACAGACTGTCCAGGATGCTAATCTGACTATTCAGCTGAAAGTCTTATTTATATCAACATGGTAGTCTCCTTTCTGAGGCTTTGTAAAATGCATTACGTATATTACTATATTGCTTGAGAAATCAACTTCGTAATATAAAATCCATGGTTAATAAACACATCAAAATAATAAAATGTACAAATGCACAATCACACATAAATAAAATCACTTTTACCAAATTTTGACAACATTAAGATTACTTTCATTGAAAAAAATGAACCGAGGTATTATTAGCGTCGATTTTTATGACTACAGACGCTAGAGAAAGGTTAATACGGAAAATATATCATAAATATCAATAAATCCATACATATACATGAGCTCAACTGTTCACTGAAATTTTTAAGACATGAGTCAGTCGATGTCTTCCCCGCTGCTTTAGATGTCTAAACTAGGAATCTTCACTGACCCTGGCGAGTCCACGAAGAGCACATTTTTTTTTTTCAAAATAAAGCCTAAAATACATTGAAAATAGACTGAAGACGTTCATATGAACATTTTTGGAAAAAGAAATATAACTAGACTAAGTGATGAAATTTTAAGGAAAATAACCTGTTTATACCTGATCTAATGATGTGGTCTGCCATCTTGGATTTTGGCCAGTGACGTCATCAAATTATAATAAATTATGTATTTTAATTATGATATTTACATAAAATTACATGACATATTGTTAATGTTAGAAAGCATGTGTAACTTGACATAAAACCCATAAAATTCTATTGTTGAAACGAAAATTACTAAATTTAGCAAAAAAATGCCCGTCAGAAACGGTTGCCAGGTAACCGAAAATCATTGTCATATTCTACTGAAATTCCTACTTAATTTTTCCAACAATATTTTAGTAAAGTCACCAAATTTGGTGGTTCTAGCGGAAGCCGTTCGGACGTTATCAGACATCAAAGTTGGCACTTTTAGCCCCCCCCTCTCTAGATACGGTTAATGTTACCAATTTGAACACGTCGGACACACAACATTAGTGGCGTAAAATATATAAAGAGGCAGAGAATTTACACACAGGCAGAGTCCGTTCTCGTATGTTGTATATATATGTGAACAATTTTCTTAATTGATATCATTTAATTTATTGTTGTTGATATCTTGTTGTGTTATAAATCAGTCAATCGTACGTTTATCTAAAATCATCTATTTTACTATATGCAGCATACAGAGAAAAGCGGTCAGCAGATCTCGGTCGAGTTATTGTCATAATTACAACTACATAGGAATCGTGTGCAGAAAAATATTAAAATGTCATATCACGTGTTAATGGATTCAAAATAAATGTTATGTGCGCTGCCCTGGTGCTTGTTCTTTTGCAAGGACGGAGAGCCGTCATAATTGATAACACAATTGATTAGTTTTGAACATGAAATGTCACGTTGGAAAACCCGTGTGGGCGTAAAATGGAACAGACGTCATGTTGCCATAGTAACGGCGCAGACCAATTAATATCTGAACCTGCAAAACAATACAATTTGTGAATACAGATGTGAGTTTTTGAAACAAATTTTCAAGCTTGACAGAGGAAGGTCTCTGTTGAAATACTTCAAATTTGGAACCTAAAGGCCCTTGTATAATGGCTGCCAGCTGCATGCAGGTCTTGTGAGATGGGATGGTGTTAGGGTTGCTGTAACTATCTGGGTCTTTTTTGTTGTGTGGCAATGTTTTATTGAAAACTAGTGGAGATAAACACAACATTTTTCAAAACTTCAGATGTCTTTAATATGCAAATCAAGCTAAATATGATGAGAACAATGAGGAAACGCCGTTTTTAATGTACAATCATGCAAAAATTCGAACTTGCACGTTACTATATGTAGAACAGTTATTTCTAAAACCAAAGTTTAGAGTGTGCAAACATCCTTGCCTTGAAGAGTGTTATGTCACAAGTGCTGTTTAAGATATAATTGTTAATAATTTTATGAATGCTTACTTTACTACCATCATTGACCTTTTTAATAACCTATATATTCAATACGCTGGCTCAGGCAGAAAAGAAGCCAGGAGGGGAGATGGATGCGCCGGTCTAAACTAGATACAGACGTCACGTTGCTATGACAACCGTACAGACCAATTAACCTCAGAATATGCAAGACCAAATTATTCGTTCTACGTTTTTACAAAAAATATATGTGTAAAGAGAAATTCTCAAATATACTAGAGTTCCTTGAATTACATTTGAAGTAAACAAGCATGGCAAGATTTCGTGATAGTACAGTCAAGAACAGAGATTTTATCATTAAAACAGTTAATCAAGCAACTGGATGTGATTTTAGTTTGACCCTTCCGATAGCATCAACTACGTTGTCAATGACACAGCAAAGGTCTTTAGATTGCAGACGTCATTTTCTCCTAGCAACAGTACAGACCTATCAACTCTTGAAATGGCAACAAAATAAATCACTCAGGCCTGCTAGAAAAAATTGAAAATTGAAATCTTTAACATCCAAAATTAGCATCTTTATCCTATATAATACACCGTAGCTGTAAGGTTGATTAATAGCATTAATAACGTTAGGCCGTCTAAGATGCTGTAGCTTTACCAGCGTCCCTTTTTTTATAAAAAAAGTAATCTGCAGAAACATAATGTAAACATTGGGCATGTGGATATTCATCTATACCCAGGAAATTGCTACATTTTTTACGAAAATTAACTGCTCCTGCGGCTCTGTCAGTAGATAACATCATGCTACCGAAAATAACATCCCCAAATTCGTCTGCGTTTCGGAATACATTAAGCTCGAGGTTTGGTGTACAGTTTATGTTGGTCACTTCCCAACGTTTTTACACAAAACCATGAATAGAACTGGTAGAAAAGTATTTGCCTAACTCATATGTAGCCAAGAAATCACAAAAAAATTAAATTAGAAAAAGTTATCCATGGTGTGAATTTACATACAGTTTTACGCAGGCCTAAAGCCACTATGACGCCTCTGTCACAGTATATATTTACGAATTTGGCCACCCGAAGACTAGCCAAGCGCCCCTTAATCATTAGTCCGGAATATATCGGGAGCAATGTCGGCTAGTGTTTGCGAGGAAGGCTACTGTTCGGCTGCTCTAAGCAAATGTTTCCAAATGTTTAAAATATTTTGGTGTAAAAGGGAGTTGTGGCCATGGTTGGTTGGTGTTCTGGAGTAGTTGGGGGCATTCCAATTTGACTAAATGTATTAATTTTTGATTAGATTCGTAATATCGAAAGATAAGCTTGACATAAAATCTGGTCGAAATACTCTCGAACTTCAGCCAACCTTGGTCAGTTAGTGTTGGGAGGAGGTTCTGAATGTGTAACAGGGGCTTCATCTGTAAAACTGTGGCCACGTTGTCCACGTCCTTGTCCATCTGCATATGGATGGCCGAGGCCTATCAATTTACTAGAACGTTCTGTGTACAAGGTCAGAAAAAAATACTATTGATGATATTAGTCTGAGCTTTGCAAATAAATAGAGCGTCCTGACTCAACTTCATCTGTTGTAGACCTTCCCTCGTCTTGACAGATACCAGCAAAGCCCTTTCTGAAACTGCGACTTGGCAGTAGATATTGTAGACTATCCAAAGCCGTCAGCAGAAAGCGTCTTTTTTTTCTGTGCAGACAGTACGGCTGCCCGGATACACGCTTTACCATTGACACCGTTTTGCCAGCCTAGTCCGTTAGCTTCGACCGCTATTGTTGTCCACGTTTATACTATTTTCGGTGGTGCCTCGACCCGTCCGAGGAGTGACTCAACTCTCGTTACAGTCGCCTTTCTTAGACGTTTGAGAGGCTGTTCAACGTTTTGTTTGGCACTTTGGAACAGTCTTCAACAAGGCCTGAGGTAACAGAACATAACTTTAGTAGCGTTCCCAAAACTAATTTCAGCGTCGTTTTAGTAAAATATTTATATATGCATGTAGGTTAATACGTGTAGTACATTTCATGCTCTTTGTTTTATTTCATCATCCATCTACTAATTCAAAGCATATCTACCTAAAGAGTCACTTAAAAAGATTACTGACATCAAAATAGAAAATTCTTTCCTTTTGATACCTCAAGTGGCAAAACAAACCTGAGAATGTTTTGTGGATTTTTACAGCCAGTTATGTTCAACTTTGTTCTTGTCTTAGTTACAGTCGTCTGTCTTACAGCAGATCAGACCTGCTTTTCAAAGTGCCGAATAAAAACGTTGACTTCTTGCGTGCCAGTTAACAAAGTTGGCATCACTACTGAACCTCACCTGTACGGCGGAGTCCTGGCCAGTCTCACGACTGCTTGCGTTTCATGTAATGAAGACAAAACAAAGTTTTTCGACAGCAGACCAGTAGAAAGATGTTTCTTCCCAGAGGTACAATTGTTCGCGTTAAAAGGTTTTCAACTCGGGAAACTATCATCGACAAAACTCAGTTTCATAGACTCCTATACCGTAAAAAATCTTTTCCTCATCAATGCAGGTATAACTGAGATAGAAAATGTTACTTTCAAAGACTTAAACGGATTGGAACTTTTGAATTTAGATAACAACAGGTTGACTCACATTCATAAAGGCTGGTGGTGGAACAATACGAACCTCTACCAGCTTTCAATTTCCAATAATAACATATCTAATCTTGACCCCGCATGTTTACAGAATCTGGTCGAGCTTACTTCTTTAGATTTAAGGGGTAATATGTTGCGAGAAGTACGCCGTGAGTGGTTTATAGGACTAGAGAGGCTGAATACTCTATTCCTGAGTGAAAACAAAATCCAAATTATTTCACCAAACGCGTTTGAGTTCTTGACCAAATTGCAGTTTGTGTACCTCAGTAATAACGACTTTGTATGTCTGCACGGTGAGGTATTTCTACCTCTGATGAACCTTATCAAAGTCGTCCTTGGTGGACCGAGTCTTGTTTCGGGAGTGGTGAAATCGGGCTGGGAAGTGGTTCTTGAAAACTGTGGCTATAACAACATAAAGCAGTGGATAAGAGTTGAAGTATCAGGCGTGGTTTTACATATCAACTACGAGCCCGTCGACGAAAGATTCACGATTGACTGGTTTAGAACCTCAGCAAAGACACGAAACGTCCCGAAAAATCTGGACTCGTGTCAACCGCTCAGAAGAAGCTTAAGTTTAGGTCAATTTACGGCTTACCCTCCTTTTGTCATGTATGACGGGGAGAAAAACATGAACTCGTCTTTTCCAAACCACTGTTTGAAGGTATGGGATAAGGGCGGGGGGATAGATCTAAAGTTGAAGGGTTTGTGTCGTTTACGTCTCTCTGGTTTGGAAAGTTTAAATATTGTTGTAACTACGGAAATAAGTGAAAACAATACCTTTCCAACTAGACGTAGCAACAAGGGCGACAGCAACAGACATAAGGCAAGTGTGCCCTGTTTTGGTCTCGCTGATGTCCATGAGCTTGCTGCATCGTTCTTTAACGCGTCTTCGATAGAGAAAGCAGAAGACACCAACTGTGTTGGGTGGGACGATGTCTTAAATGTTGTTACCTTGGGAGCGACTGAAATGTTCGTGAATGTAACTGCCTCAAATAGACTTGACAATAACGCTGTAACAACTACGGCATCTAATGTAACGCTACACTCACAAAGGTGGAATGATACAACAACGTTCAGTTTACTTGATTTTTCTCTAGTACAGACCAATACGACTCCCAACGAGACAATCATTGCGTATTCCAAACTTCTGTTGCTAGCATTCTCTGTATTCGTAATTCTATTGCTTTTAGTGGGTTTCCTTGCTTTGGTTTTCCTCGCAATGAGACGTAAAAACAGAACTCGCGAAGGACAAGCCCTTGCCTGTTCAAGTCAGCTCAAGTCAGTTTTACAAAGTAACCAGTTCTATGAAAGCAAAACACAGGAGAATGCTTTGACTGAGAGCAACCAGGACCATAGTCAACCCGAAGGCAACTTGTACAACCAAATCAACGAGGATGAAGTGTACGATTGTTCAGGCCACGTCTACAATGAAATAAAAGACGAGAACACCATCTGCGGCGATGGGACAGAGGAAAAGGGTAATATAATACAAAAGACTGAAAATATGTATGATAAAATCAATGAGGATAAAGAGTACATTCCAACTAACCACGACTACCACCAGATGAAAGATGATAATATGACTGGCACATCCGTGAGTAATTCTAAATGCGAACATATCAACCACGAAAGGACGGTGTATGGCAGTGACTTTAATAATGCACTTGAAAACGAAAACTATGGAACCGACACTTTGATGACAGCTGACGCAGTATTGCCCACGCCAAGACAAAAACTTTCTGATAGTTCGCTCTATGAGAAAGAAACAGAGATACCGTCTTCTGAGAACTGTAAATTGGAGGGCTTATCTGAAACGGAACCTATCGACAAAAAAAAAAGACCAGACAGCCTATAAACTGACTGACCTTGGAGATGTGTCAATTATCTCAGAGATAGGCACACATGGTACATCAAATGGCCCTAGTAGCTCTAGGGAAGAAGGACGAACAGAGCACTTTGACAAGATTCTTGGTACATGCAAATAAGCCATAGGACCAGGTAAATCAAAAGTAGAAGATTAGGTGCGTTAAACCTATAGATTGTAAAAAGAAGATTAAAAAAATTTCCTTTCTAATGCTCAGCATGAGTGCCGACTTATTAAATTATTCTATTATTGTAAATATATTGTATAAACATGTATGATTATCACTGACTTTATGTTAAGGAAAAATTGTAGTGCTTTTGATTTTATGCATATAGGTCCATCATCATTTTAACACATACTGCTAAATCTTTTCAACACATCAAATCTTATAATTGTAAGAATAATTGTACCTGCTTTGTCCTTATTCATATTTGATGGACTATATTGAATGCTGAATTGATTGTAGTACTGAGCTGCTTTGACATTGTGTCTATAAGCAAAATCTATCCCATTACGTATTTGTTATAGAATGATAATAATAATCCCTGTGAACATTTTATCGTACATTATGTTGAATTGCATTAAATCATGTTCGCAAGGTTTCATATGTTTTCTTTAGAAGAATGTATTACGACAAAACATCAACTATTTACTAATAAAGAGAAAAAATTCAGTTATTTGGGCTTCTAGAAATTACTTTTTTTATATCATGGCTTTAGAAAGTGTCAATAGTCATTGTTATAATCTTGATGCGTGTATAAATTTTAGTGAAAAGTACGTTTGTTACAACTTTGTTTATCATCCTAAGTAACAAACATCCCGAGTATTAAATTTCCATCGTTTTCCGGTAAGATATTAGAGAAATTTAACATTAATTATGCAAATGAGTTGCAGAATCTATATCTAATAATTACCTTCATTCAAGTTACATATGTCATGAGATGCAAAATTCATATCGTTAATCAGTAAGCAGTTATAAACTTCCCTCATTAATTATGTAAATGAGGCCCCAATTAGCATAATTAATGTACCGTTGCATTCCTATGTACCCTGGTTAGCTATAACTATATAAACTATATATAGTTTAAAATCAAGAAATTCAGTTGTTTAACTTAAATGTGAAAAATCATGACAATAGAATGTTTAAAACAGAAGATTTATAAAAAAAACGGAAGTGCTACTTTAGTTCAAATCTAGGAGAGCCCCAAGGAGGCCCAAAATCTAATAATTTCCAGGTTTAGGTCCTTCCTTTTTAGTCTCCACCAGACTCCTTTTGCAGGCTGAATAAATAGTAGAAGCAAATGGGGCTTCTCTGGCCGGCTACCTTCTCTGGCCACTTATACCCCCTTTTTAATGCCGATTTCTACTATTTAGCCTGCAAAAGAAGTCTGTTGGAGATTACTCCCTATTCACGAACCAAATATCATTAGAATCATTCATACCTTCCTGATTTATACTGTTCATAAACAAACAAACAAGTGGAACAACGTTACTGAAAACATGACCTCCATGACGGAGGTAAAAATTACAAACCTAATCGGGCAAGTTCAGGGGATATGCACTTGCCAGAGTAGTGCTTTTAGTTGCCCCTGGCAAGTGGACTTGTCCAACCCTGTGTGGTGAAGCAGAGCCACCTGGCAGCTTCTGACGGCAACGCCGTGGCGACCTAAGTACGGTAGTCAATCATTTGACGTTTGAGAACGTTTAGAACCTTTGGACTGTTACATCTATTCCTAAACCTACAAGTGACTTTAAAGCCTCGTAATAAGGTATTAAGTAATAAGGTCACGGATCTTACCACTGACGTCAAAAAAGCAATATTATGAGTAACACTATATGACTTAAACATGACTGATAAATATGTAGTCTTAAAATATCACGTATATCACAATTATAATTAACTCTTCTCAGATGGGATAAAGGGGCTTTTAAGGCCAGCGCCAACTTTTATCTAGTAGGATAGCGCCTTAACGCTGGAACAATCGAATTTGGCGACTCTTCCTTGATATACATGGAAACGATTTCATATTAATGAGATAAATTTATAGATTTTCATGTTGCCAATGTCAACAGGTGTCTGGCGTTTTGGGAAAGTTCCGTAATTTAGGGAATTTAAACACCAGGTTTTTATGTTAAATGACACGTCCTGTTTATCATCTATAAGATCTTAGGTCATTTTATGTAATTTCTATCATCAAGCATTCATAATTTATGCTAATTTTATGGTTCGTCAGCTCCAACCCCTCAAGAAACAGTTTCGCCTTGTTAACACCCGGACACAGTATAAATTAGTTGTTTATCAACTTTCAAATTGGCTAGCATTTAAGATATAGGGTTAATAAAATAAGCTACTTCTGCACGGAGAAGTTTTTATTTCAGTCTGTGTTTTCGTGATTATAGTCTTTCTAAGTGCTTGTCACGCTCACGTGTCAGGGAGTTATGAGTGGTAAGAAAAACTCTAAGTCTAAGATCTTTAAACTCCGATTTTCTTTTGATTCCCTATTGACGTAAGTTAATGATAGCCTGCAACAGGCTAAAGGTAAATGGTGTCTGATGTTTTAAATTTGGAAACTGTATTATGTTTCAATGTTTATGCTTTTATAAGCTGTTGCCCTTCACCTTGTCTTGTTTATTTTTTGTGTTTATGTAGATTAATACTTGGTAAAGCATGCTGCCTGTAGCGTTTTTCCTGGAAATGCTTCTGTTAGTCCATCGACTGTTAAGCGATATGTGGTTAAGAATGCAATACGTGAAAATTTCTTTCCTGGGAATGCTTTTGCTATTTTGCGGGATCGTTGTTACGACGATGCTGATTGGCCAACGGCTGTACTGGGCTGAACTACTCAACATAACCAAGACTTAATCAATCAAAAGGTGTGACAAGCTGCTAGGTTAGGTGGGGTTAGAGCGCTGTTGCGCCATTGCACTGGAGCTGCGTTCTGCGCTATCCAGGTCAACCTACAGGTGCGGACAAACACTTTGTAAGATCATATGGTAAGATAAACACTCATGTTGTGGTTCTTTGCTATCAATAACATGGTGTATTAATGATCTTTGCGATGAAGCTTATGGTAAAAGTCTCGTTGTTGCTGCTCATGCAGCTACTAGTGCCGCGGGCCGACGCCGGTAGCTGGCAGAGCTGCCGCGAAGTGCCCGTGGCAAAGTGTGGTGTAGGTGACAGCCGTAGTGATGGTCGTGCGTACCGGTATGACATTGATGTGTACCGGTACAAGTGGAACAAAGACCCATTTGAGTATTACGGCTACGAAGGCCCATTTGGCACTGTCTCTTTGGGCCAGGCTTTCCAATCTTGTCAGGTCTGCTCAAACGAAACAAGGCCTACCAAGGTGGGGTCTCTTCCACAATCCATAACTGACATCATGATTGTTGAGAACAACGTCGGTAAGCTTGGCCCTGACAAAGCAGAGATCCTGTCTCAGATCCCATGTGGTGAAGAATGCAGGTTGTGGTTTGTGGGATGTAACCTAACGACAATAGAGGCAGGGGCGTTTGCTAAGTTACCACAGGTATCTAAGCTGGTCATCTGGCGGAGCAATGTCCAGACTCTGAAGAACGGCACGTTTGCTGGGATGGAGAGCCTCAAGTATCTGCTGCTGTTGGAGAACAACCTGACACATCTGGAGGTGGGATGAAACAAAACATATATATAAATATATAAATACATGCTTGATGTACTTGAATTTGTTTTCGATGCATCTGTCAGGGTCTTTATTCGTACACTGTCTCTGTCGCTTTCCTACAAAAATGACTAGACCATCACATTGACTTTTCGTTTGTGAGTCGTCAAATCTTAGGAACAATTTCGGACATCCAATCAGCAAACGCCCCGGTCAACGGGTGACGGTTGTGAAGTTACGTGACGCCATGACCAGACGGATAGAGTATGTGCGAATCTAGTCTTTTTGGCAGGAAAGCGACAAGAAAAACGCATTAAAAATAAAAAGCTTGGCTGGCATACCAACTCTTTCAATATACTGTATAACAAATTGTTCTGCTGCAGGGTGGCTGCCTTGATGGGTTGCCCAGCTTGTCACACATCATCCTTGTGGACAACCAAATCCTGACGATGTCGCCTGACACTTTCCGGGGGTTGCAGCCGTGGTGGCTTGACGTAAGTGCCAATCTTATCGCTAACGTAGCACCCGGGACCTTGCAGACGATCAAGTCCGTAGCACATGTCCACGCCGTTGAGAACAAACTTCGGTCGATCGGCGTGGGGATGTTCCATGGGCTTGAGCGGCTGGGGGTCTTGAACCTGAAGGGTAACAGAATCTCCCACATTGCTGCCGGTGCGTTCCACTCAAACACGAAATTGGATGGCCTGAACCTTGCAGAAAACAGGCTGACCTTCCTTTCTGGTGGATGGTTCAAGTCCTCTCCACACCATCTCATTGTCCATGATAACGGCATTGCCACCATTTTGTTGGAGGGCAGGGCGCTTCCGTGGATGAAGAGAATTCACTTAACCAACCGTCCGCGCTGCACGTGTGTGAATGATTGGCTTTACGAGTACAAGGGGGGTCACCTTAAGTTTAAGAAGAGCGTTAAGTCTTCACTAGTACTCCCGGCAACCCACAGCTGCCCCTCCTCGGCGCTGATGCGGAACCTCCCCGTGCCAGTCTCTCCTAGCCACACCCTGCCCTGCCCCCCACCAATGGTGGAGATCCTGAAGGCCGAACACGACCCCGCATACAAGTACACGGTCGTAGGCCGGGTGTATTGGGAGAAGTTGCCACAAGTGTCTTGGACCTTCCCTAATGACTCACAACACACACACGACATAACGTACGACACAAACACGACAACACGCGCTACTCTGCCGACAGGCAACCTAACAGTGAGAATGGTGACCGACCTAAAGGCTGAGGGCTGGGTGAAATGTAATGGACCAGCAGATAACCTGTTGGGGGACTCAGGAAATCACAGCCTGTGTTCTAACTACATGGGGAGATCCAGCTTCACCCTTTGGCTTGAGACTACCGGGCCCTTGGCCTTTGGGAATACCACGTGTACGGCTTCTTCGGAAACTGGGTCTGACACTGTGGTTTTCATGACAAGTGAAAGCACAACACTCCAGGCTACAGAACCCTCACTCATCAACACCACACCATTCTCAACCACCATGAGCACATCACCGGTGCCCACAGGCATCAACACTACACCACTTACCATCAGTAAAACTGATAATGCTTATGAAGGGGGCATCTGCACATGGAACATAGTGTTGTCATCTATTATCTGGTTACCGGCTGTTGCGGTGGGGCCCGGGGTTTTGTTCTGTGTCAGGTGTATCAAGCGTAGGCTCGGGCGCAAAGCTCCAGATAACGGCGCAGCTTCGCCCCACAATGACGATGAGATCTTTGTCTGTTCTAAGTGGCCAGTTGGCAACTTGGATGAGCCAGTGATCAGTCCGTACGCTGAAGGCCGTTTCGAGGATCACCACAGCTTGAATGAGACAGAATCAGTAATCAGCCCTTACGCTGAAGGTGGTTTCCAAGACCACCCTGACTTGCGCAGGGCCGGTTCTTCTCAGTCAGAAGCCGTCCCGTACGGACAGGCAAAGCTTTGCGCAGCGTACCCAGGCCGCCCCCGCGCGCAGACACACCCCGTGCCGTCCCGCCCGTACAGCGCCGAGCGTCCCCGTCAGACACCAAGCACGGAAGGGGCAGTCGTAACTGGCTATGGTCAAAACGGTGGTGATAAGTCAGGCAAAACCTGCTACCAGCACCCGATCATTCTCCCCAAACCAGGTGCCACCCTGTCCTCTGCCTACCAACAGAATGCCAAAGTCGCTAAGCGTTCCCGTAAGGCACCTTGCTACAACCCCCCTGCCACTAACCCAGAGAGTGCCCATTCTAACACATATGGTTATGGTAAAAACGGCGGCGATAAGTCAGGCAAAAACTGCTACCAGCACCCATCTATCCTCCCCAACCCGGGACCCAAGTCCTCTGCCTACCAACAGAATGCCAGCGCCGCTAAACTTTCCCGTAAGGCACGTTGCTACAACTCCCCTGCCACTAACCCAGAGCGTACCCTGTCTAACACTTATGGCTGTAAAGAAAACGCTGGCGATAAGTCCGTAAAAATCTGCTACCAGCACCCATCTATCCTGCCTAACCCGGGTGCCACCCTGTCCTCTGCCTACCAACAGAATGCCAGCGTCGCTAAGCGTTCCCATAAGACACCTTGCTACAACTCCCCTGCCACTAACCCTGACCGTACCTTGTCTAACACTTATGGCCAGCATGACACTATTGCGACGGTTTGTAACTCCGTAGAGTCTCCTATGGTCTGTAGCTACTACCCTGCTGCCCCGCGCGAGCGTACCACGGGCATTCAGTCCGCCGTCTATGATAAAAACCACCGCAGTCAGCCAGCCACAAGCCGGGGAAACAGTTACGTCTGCCCCTCCCCTGCGACTGGTGCTGGTCGGTCCCCGGCAGCTGCATACTGCCAGAATGAGCGTAGGGAGGCAATAAACAACACCACAGAGTACCCTGAGACAAACAGCTATGAACCGGCCCCTGATGCTAAAATTGGCCAGTGAGGAATTTTCCCCCTTCTCCAAGATTTGGTTTTGTTATGCCCCACTCAAAATTGTAATCAGATTCCGTACAAAGATGGAAAAAACTGAGTTGCTAAAAGGTCCACAAATATAGACACAGAATTGTCAATAATTGGTTTGGAAAACAAGTGTAGTTCGAGAGGATCATGCATATGATTTGTAAACGTTTCAAAACCACAAATACAAAGAAAGTAGAAAAGAGCATTTTCTGTAACAAATTGTAAGCGTAAAATCGACAAGCACTACTTATGTTCTAGCTTGCATTACATTAAAGGCTTAAACATTCTGACTTCTTGAATATTACTTGACCTCTAAAGGCCCACACTAACAAGAGCCTTTTTGAACGATAAAAATTACGTGTTTTGACTTCATGTTGTGCATCATTTCAAGTGTGTGTTGTCAATTCTGGCTGAATTTCTTCTTTGACAGAAATGTAAAGTAACGAAACTAAAATGCACCATTTTAATGATACCACCATAGTACAAAAGTCACAGAAGAGAATTCTGTGTTATAGACTATTAATGCATTATAGCAGGACGTTTCAAATGTAGCACTTTCATGATTTTCTTATACTAGGTCAAAAAAGTTGATATTAACCTTAGGCTCTAAGAAAAAGTGTGGTTATCGTTTTTGGCTTGTCCCTCTCTGTCTCTTTCTCTCTCTCTCTCTCTCTCTCTCTCTCTCTCTCTCTCTCTCTCTCTCTCTCTCTCTCTCTCTACCTGTGTGTGTGTGTGTGTGTGTGTGTGTGTGTGTGTGTGTGTGTGTGTGTGTGTGCGCGCGCACGCGTACGTGTGTTCTAGCATGTTCGTTGTCAACATAACTTGAGAAGTACTTTATGGATTGTGATGGCATTTGGTATGTGGGTAGGTCTTAGAAAAAATTACGTAAATGTCAAATGTGGGCCTCCTCTTGGCTGGCCTTGTAGCTCAAAACAAAACTTCTTTTTGTATCTTTTGCCCTGGGTCTGCTTTGGTCCACCTAGCAGCTGTTTCTGGAAATGCAGTCAATTTCCGGCGAAATCTTTCGAAGTGAAGAAGTCCAGAAAGGGACAATAAATTTCCAGGCTATGCAGCTAGTTTACAGATGTATGCAACTAAATGCAAATTATGTAAGTAATGACATAATTGCATTATTAATAGAGGAATTCTGTAATTTAAGCTTTTACATAATAGAACTTTGATATTTGTAACGTACATAATCTTTGGCACGACAAAAATTAACGTAACAGATCTATATAAATTTTACAAGTAAGGAATGTACCAAATTTCTATTATCTTCAGTTTTTCATCCTGTGTGTTTTGATTTTCGCCATATTCTCGGCTTTCACGTGACGTCACGGGGCTTGCGTAATACAGGCGGCCGCCATTTTTGGTGTACCTCGCTGTAGTGCTATGCAGTGTCAAGACATTGGGTACCCGAAGCCATACAAGTAGTTAACAGCCACACGATAATTTTGCAGTCTTTGATGGTTGACAGATGACAAGGATTTCAATGAAATTGTCCATTTTTGAGTAGGATTAGGAAGTCAAAGGATACGATGACTAAGGATATAGGACGACAAAACTTGCGTATGTGGTAGCGTATGTGTGAACCAACTTCAAAGACTAACGTTACTAGTCCTACACAGTCCTACAGTGGACAGGATCCGTATGTTGGTCACTCTAGTCTAATTTTTTTCTCAATAAATGAATTAAGAGAGAGAGGGAGGGTCTGGGAAGTGTGTTTTGGACAGTTCTCTGTGCGCGGGTCACCCGTGTGTCTGATTCCTTCTCGCGACAACTTGTGACTCGCGTAGCCGAATCGTAAACAACAATTTCGAGAGGAGCGGACGGGTTATCCCCAATCAAATTATGGTAAGCCTAAGTTTCACCTTTTCTTGGTAATGTAAATCCTTGTTTTACTATCGGTTGCTGTTACAAAATTATGGGTTCTGTGTGTAATAATGCAAAATGCCAGTTTTTATTCATGCCCGCGGGCGGCTTTGTTTGTTCAAATTGTTGTGTACTTTCATCTAGCCCCTTCGGTTTCGCCGCTGACAAACTGGAGTTCATGAATATTTTTTCAAGCACCAAAAGTACTAGCATGTCTCTGTTGGAACCCCCATTAGAATTTCACATGACGGCTTGTCATCCCTGTCGACAGAAATTTTGTTGGCCGCCTCGAGTTTGCGGGAGTAAATCATCGGCGTTGGGAGGGGAGCCTCCGGGCATAATTTTGTTTACGTACCCTTAGTTGTAGTTTTGCCGTAAAAAAGTTTTTGGGTAACCTCTCACAACCTATGCATGAATTAGCTTGTGAACATTCACATTAGAATATTAGGATATCATGATAAGCCGAATTTTAACCCAATTTTTAGTTGCTAAGATCGGTTATTTTAGTTTGGGCTGTCAGGGTGAACTCGGAGTTTTAGCACTTAGGCTCAAATTGAGTCAGACTGCCACGTGTACTACAGTATCAAAATAAATTCACTTGCACCGTGTAAACTTTTGTTTAGTCGATGTTTAATGGAAATTCCTGGGTGCCATTTCTGCATGTACAGGAACATTTCTGACCTCGGTGTAGGGAAGATCACGTACGCGATATCCAGCAGCATTGTGTGGCGTCGGGCGGCTTTTGGCGTCAGAAGCCCGCCCGGTCAAGCCGCCAGACCCGGCTGTTCCTCGGCCCGCTTGATGCGTTCTCTCGCCCTTTCGGCCCTCGCCTCTCCTTCTGTTCTTTGCTTTCGTCCCAATCTCCGTACTTCTTTCTTCCAAGGTTTTTTTAGTAGGGACCCAGGCAACATTGTGTCGGACCCAGGCGGGTGAAGCTTGCCCAGAGTCTGTGGCGATAGTAACTCGCCACAATCTCGGGATATTTCTGTGGCCGTATCCCCGCGGCTGATCGCAAAAATCCACAATCTGCGATGTTTTTCGGTCAGTTTTTCCTGGTCCTTTCCTTGATTTGTAATCACCTTGGCACACATTGAAAAGATACACTGTGTTTACCACTTTTTTGACCCGCAACCAGCTACAAAACAATGAACCATGTATATAGCGCGTAGGCTACGCGGGGTTGTAGGTACACCAAAATGGCGGATAACACCCGTCGCTAAGGTCGGGTCACGTGACTGAAACCCAAGAATATGTGAATTTTTATTGAACAGATAGTAGTAGATTGCACCGCTTATTGTAAAGATAAGTAGATTATGCCGTTTTTTATCGTCCATTTTCGGCATAAATGAATGGTGATAAAAAACCATATGCATAGTTCCCCGTGATGGCATCCTAGATGTCCCCGTTTAAGGTTCAAGGACACCAAGAAGGCTAACTGTTGGTAAGATACGAGGGGGGATCAAAAAGTTCTCGGCCTCACCTAGAAAATAAATGTCAAACTCCTATTCTTTTAATAATAGTATAACTGTATACTATGATGTATTACATCACTGCCCACAAAAATGCAATTTCTATATTCATTAATTAGCACGTGACTCCCCGTGAAAATGGGGCGGGTGAGGGCAAAATCACAAAATGGCCGCAACAGAAGCGTGTGCTGTGATCAAGTGTATCGATAAAAAGGGATGTCTCCCAAGGAAATCCATGAAGACATGGTCAAGACACTTGGTGATGATTCCCCTTCTTACTCAACTATAAAGAACTGGGTTGCTAGCTACAAGCGCGGCAAGGAGATCATCAAAGATGAACATATGTCAGGATGCCACAAATCAGCACTATGGACAATCCATCACATGGTAGTGAATGCTGACAGGTGTGACACTGTCCGATGTGTCGCAGAGTCTTTGGCCTGTGTTGTGGCTCAGTTCACAATGTTTTGTCAGACATCCTGGGAATGAGCAAACAGTCTGCAAAGTGGGTGCATAGAATATTTTCTGAAAATCGGACTTCTACCTATTTCCTAAACTGAAGTTCCACTTACGTGGTCAACGTTTTGATGGTAATGATGACGTCATCAGTGCAGTTGAGCCCTATCTGGGGGCTCCAAATGCAACCTTCTTCCACAAGGGGAAAACAAACCTGGAACATCACTGGAACAATTGAATTGCAGTTAGAGGGAACTATGTTGAAGCATATTGTAAGAAATTTTTTTCTGGCATGACGTTTTCTAGGTGAGGCCGAGAACTTTTTGATCCCCCCTCGTATCAAAAAACACAAAACAATATGCATTTTATCACCCCCAAAATAAAGTCTGTAACATAACTTATTTGGTCAAAAAATAGACATCGATGGGGTAACGCGGTGCATTCTGGAATAGCTTAGAAGTCCGCTGGGGCCATTTTGAAGGTATGCAGTTTCTGTGAAAATGTAAATAAAATAAATTAGTAATGTAATGTGTAATATTTCCGTGAATGCAGATGTGGATGTTTTGTTAACGTTTGTAATAAATAATGTAATCTTTACGACTGTTTTTATTCTTGAATACAATGTATACAGAAAGGTTATATACATACATATATAATATAATAATATATCAAATAAATTCTATATAAAAGACCAGGAATTGTGTCTTACAACATAAATGTAGCTTCGGCATCAAATGATCATGTTAAACATGAGCGATGTGTCAAGATACCTTACTGATCACTGATGAAAAAAAATAGATCTGATGTACAAATAGACATGAGACAAAGTCAAAGTTTATTCCACAACGATTGTCACGGGTACAATGTATGGCAAATAATTAAGTTACTAGTTGGTATGAGTCTATCATAATGCTACATATATGGTCAACGGTTACTGTGTCTGACAGAGTGTTATAAAGAACTACTGGCTAGAAAATAATATGGCTTAGAAATTAATTACACAGGACGTTGTACATGTCTTGCATGATAGCAGAAATACGACTTATATTGGCATCACCAGACCGGACGACTAGAACATGAAATTATTGATCACGGTTACGTTTGGAGAGTTCTAATAAAATGTCTGTATTTTACCTCTTAGCGTCCGACTGTTCTGTGGTATTCTGAGTACGTTTGGAGGTGAGATTGTGGTATACATGTAGCAGAATACAATTTTTGTCCTGTATACTAGGGATTTTTATTTGTAAGGGCCCAAATGCGGTAAAAATATGATAAGGAGTACTAGAAAAATACGGAAAAGTAATCTGTTATAGGTAATGCAAAACCTTTATTTTCTATTAACAATCAATGCTGTTGCGTTCTTTTGTTGTTGTGGGAGGGCAACCTTAAAAGGTGTGTAACCTAAAAGTAAAGGCAGTCTATTTTCCTTCACTTTTACATTGTAGGAAATCGAAATAAACAAACCTACAAAATATTAAAAACCAAAAAAAACTAATCCGTGTATGACGATCTCTTTGAAATGGCGCCTTGCGGAGATCAAATGAACTGCAGCCGACTCACACCCCCAAAAGCCAGTTGCGTAATGTGGCGCATATGCATTTATACCCGAAATGACAAAAAAAAATGACAAAACATATTCAATCATAGACTACACTGCAAATTTCATACTTGGCTAACGCTAACATTAGACGTTCTACCCAGTCTTCAAATATTTTGCCAGCACTACTTACTATACCCGCATAGACATGGGGGTCGTCCATTGATACTGTGTTCTGGTACCTTGTGGTGTGAAACTAATGGTTTCCTGGCTCTTAACACTTGAAATTACTAACCCCGTTGTTTCCGTTACATAGCTGTACAATGTCAATAAGTCAGCTAGAATTGTCCTGGGAAGGTGACAGACGGTCACCAAAACGTCGACTGAGTACACCTCTTGGCTTTGTAAAAACATCTAGAGTCTCTTTATTCCGAGCCCCATCCTGTGGAAAAAAGAAAGTTCCCGTAGGCTGCCAAGAGGCTCCGTCTAGGCTACGGAGGAGTACGCGTAGGCGGCAAAGAATGCAGCTTTGGGCCTTCGTACATCCAATCCCCGTCGCAATCAAGCTTCCCAACAGCGACCTCATTTATCCAAACCAGATGGGAGCCAAGAGGTCCCAATTCCCCGGCCAAAACACAGTCCTCTTCTTGACATTGGACGCCGGTTCATTTCCGTACTTCCTACCGTGAAGAACCGTCCCTAATCCTGGGAGTACTATCAACAGAACAACAGACCCGTAGCGTGACCTGATTTTCTGTGTAACTCAAGAATCATCGCTCCCTCCTGAAAAAGTTCTAGCGCTGGTGTTGTAGTGGGCACCCTGTATTGTCACTTCGAGTTTCTCAACGAGCGACGTTGTACGAGACAGACCTACTGGAGAGGTGCGGTGGGTTCGTAGGTCTGCCCTGGTCTGGAATGTCCTTCTGTTCCCAATTGTGCGGGCCATCTTCCACGTCACCACTCCGGACAACGTCTTCTTAAAGTTGTCTCTGCTGTCATCTTGTGTCACACCAAGGTAAGTCACTGAGTGATCACTTTGACTAGTAACGTTGTAGGCGTAAAGATACAGGTAGTTTTATTGGTAGCTTTAGGGGCGCCATTTTACAACTAGCAAATCTATAAGAGGGCTGCATTACAAAAGAACCACAACAAAGCAGGGGACAGCCAAGAGCTAAGAGCTCAACCTTAAATAAAGAATGAGTGTGTACTGTATTTTCTTTACTCGGACTGTAGTTCAGATTGTTGCCAGGGCCTACACAGGCCAGCTCTTCGGCACAATGTCTTTCATACCCCCGAGGAAATCTTACCTCAGCCCCCCTGGTAGGATTAACAAAATGGCTGTTTAATTGAATTCAGACAGGCATCCCTAATGACCGGGCGGGGTAAGCTGGCCAGGCGGTGATAGAAGCTGACAGCGCCCGATGAAGCCAAGCCCAAAGCCCCTGACCAAATTATCTCTCGTGTCCGCCCCTGGACATGGTGCAGGTTTTCATTGCAAATCAGTTTGAAAACAAAACCTTTCTAAAACAACACACACTATCGAGAAATAAATGCCGAACGGATGTCGCACGACTAGGTTGGTTCGCGACTTTTTTCTAATGACCAGCACGTTTGGAAGATGAGACTTGATTGGCATTTCGTAGCAACATCTGTTTCTGGTCTATATAAATGAATATAGACTGGCCTTTTCCTGCTCAAAACCTTCATGTACATTTTTCATCGTTACGTACCACCCTTGTGTTCTTGCAATTTAATGATACTTGATACCCGTTCTGTATAATGTCCTTGTTGATACTTTATTAAAGAAGCTCATTTTGTGGTTTGTCCGAGGGCTTCTTAACATATAAATAAGCCGAATAAATGAATAAATAAGCTAATACAGCTATGTGTGGTCAACAGTACTATCCCAAACCGATCTTAGTGTGTAATTGTACCTAGTCTGGGTGCCAGACTGTTTCCAGGACGAAGACAGACCAGTCTCTCGCTCTGCTCCACGCTAGCTGTATATTGAATAACTCTGGTCCTAGCCTGGATGCCAGACCGATATAACGCCAGGTCCATAATTATTAGCCAGCGTAAGGGGAGCCAGTTAAAGCTGTAGCTAGTATAATTTCATTGGGGGCATGTTGACCCTGGAGCCGAGGACCAGTGGCTTGTGTAGGTCCTGGAAACTAGCCTGGGTGCCAGACAGTTACCATGCAATACAGGCTAGCTTGTCGGCTCCGAAAGGTTTTACCAAAGACACTACCTCAGATAGACGGGTCGAGAGATAAAATCATTTATTAGACCTCAATTTTGCTAACTCTGGGATCGGGGATTGAGGCTTACCCCAGCTGAACTGAGTATTGTGTCGAGCTAGGGTCTGGCATCCAGACTATACCCAGTATACCGTACTCCTCTATCATTCTGTAATCTGTTCTGGAGCGGTGCAAACTAGATAATGCCCCTTTATTCCGACTCTGTCAAAGAACTCTAGGGAGGGCATTTAACAGAGAGGATATGAAGTGATGTGGGTGTATAAAAAGGAGTGGGTGTATTGTTAAACTTTTTAAAGGCTGGTTTTCAAGCTACCAGCTACACTCTCAATCTGAGGCAAATTTTCCTTGGGGTATATATGTTAGACCTTGTCTGTGCCCAACAGCTGAGCTGACCTGTGTAGGCCCTGGCAACAGTCTGGATTTCAGGTTACTCCATATGACGGCCTGAGCCTTTTGTCCGCGCTATGAAAATAGGGACTCATTGTGAATAGATTAGGGTAGGATCTAAGGAAAGGTCACCATCTGGTATGTATGCATTGAGGAGAAAGTGAAAAAAGTGGGACAAACAAGAAGACAATGGATTTCGTGAATCAAAGAAGGAGAAGGGATATTCGTAACATGGTATTGTTCATTAACAACGATTAAATCGCTGTTATTAAAAAAAGACCCTACATATGAATCGTTATAATGTGTTGTATTTGAGTTTGAATGCAAACTGAACAAAAAGTGGGACAAAGGATTTGATGGATCACAGAATGTAGAATGATAGTTAGGATTTATTATTATTCGAAGATAAAGAGTAAAGTGTTGTTATTCAAAAAGAATCACCCTATGTATGAAACGCTATATAATATCGTATTTGAGTTCGTCACTTTAGTGCCTGTCACACATTCAGAACCTTTCCCCGACCACCAGCCGACCTAGGTTGGCTGAAGTTTGGGTGCAGTCTGACAGGATTTAGGCCACCCATATCTTTCGAGACGAATCGAATTTGAGTTGAATTCGAGTCAAATTTCACTGCCAATCACGCCCCTACCTACTTCCGAACACCAACCAACCACCAGCCAACCATCCCCGACTATTCCGCTTACATCCGAATGTTTTAAACATTGACTTTATTGTATCGATATCTACAATTGAAGCATGGTTAGCCGAACAGTTGTTGACCTGGCCGAACACCAGCCGACCTTACTCCCGACCTACTCCTAACCATGGTTGTAGGGAGTTCGGCAGTGTTCGGGAGGCCATATTCAGGTATAAGTGACAGGAGCTTTCAACACCCACCCCCCCGTCTCAAAAGGTCATGCATGTCATTGAAATCAAAACTGTATGATGAAACGTTACACGGTCACGTGACACAAACAGCTGCGTCACCCGTCGCAACAGGCATGCCGTTGCCATAGCAACACCAATCGCGGAGGAAACGGCGCGGTGATGTTTAGGTTTCTAGCACGACCCTCTTCTAGTATTTAGGGCAAAAACCGCCATAATAAGTTTTAACCCTAAAGTCTATAGTTAAATACACTGAAACAAGGACTCATAAAGGTACTTTCCCACATTTTAATCTAAAAACATCTTCTGCACCAGAAAGTCACAAGGCTATATCTCCTCAATATGTAGAGAAAACAGGGGGTTGACCAGCTCGAACTCCGACAACAGTGAACAAACCCTACTTTTGACCCCATTCCCTCATGTTTGACCTCATTTGGCCTCATGGCCATGGCAGGCCGAACCACTCAGATCTCTCGTTACGTCCACTAAACTGGTGAAATAAAGATCAACAAACAAAACTTGATCAAAGTAGGAACGTTTAGACCAAGGAGCTTCTACACACACACAAGGAGTTGAAGCTCCTTGTTTAGACCTTGCATGTTTATTCCAGACCAAAAGCCAAACTGTACCAAAATGTTCAAGAAAAAAGGGAAATTTTCAGTGTGATATGCTGAGGTCACATTCCCAACCCGGACGTATGCAACGAAAAATATGATATAAAAGACAGCAAAGCACAAAAAAAGTTGAAAAAAATATTAATAATGGGCAGTATTTGCGTATATTCTTGATACAAATTGGGCCGGGCCCCAGTTTGTAAATGAGGTAACGTTCCCATCGTTTAGGCCATGATAATTTGATGATATGGATGAGATCTTCTGGAAATTCTAAAACTGACGGGAGCGTGCGAATAGAAAGTTGCCTTCGTTATAAAATCTACGTGGTCATGAAGGTTCAACTATGTAAACACACAGTGTGCTATGGCGAATAATAGATTCTTCGATTTCATTCTTTCACATCCTTTAGAATTGATTTTGGCATTGTATCGGTCTCCATGATTTTGTTTGCAATTTACGGCCTATATTTGCTCATTTTGCAGCAGGTTGGTATGATTTACAGCACAGTATATGGTGGAAAGCCTGTTTTTTCTTTTTTTTTTTTTTTTGTAAACAGACGAACATTCCTGCATACGTGGATGCCATCCATATAATCAAATAAACATGGCCTTACTACGTAACGCAAAGGGGACGTCTGCCCTTTTCCTCAAAGAGCAGTTCGATCACGCTTCAGTCGTTTTGGAAATCGTCTTATCAAGTCTTAATTTAAGTCCGAGGCGTCCCTCTTAACACGCTTAACTCCATCCGTATGGGTTTGATATCGTAGACATGCCAGAGTTCGCTAGGCGAGGCTTGAGTCCCTCCTTGTACAATTGTCTTAATAACCTCCAGGTTTAACTATTAAACCTTGTCTCAACTTGTGAGATACTCTGTCCCTTACAAGAGCTACTAGTAGATAGATCTCCTGTAAAAATGAATGTAAAAAATGGTAAAAATGAAGACCTTCATTGCACATAACAACTGGCTTAAATATAAAGGAACAGCATGTATACATACTGTATAGCATTATCGGTATATTCTATTAAACGAATGGTTTGTTCCTTCTTTCCTCAGAGTTTCTACACCAGAATAAAGATGAGCCGGTACGTAGCAGGGATTCTCCTGTTGGCTGTCCTTCAACATGTACGTACAGAAATACTAGTATATTGACCTATTCTTTAATTCTAAATGTACCAAAATCTATAATACGTTTACATTTTCTTGTATAAAGCTCCTGTCACAAATTTTAATAGAAGAACTTTATTGCACGACAATTGCACATGGTACAATGTATGGCAAACTACATAAAGAGAGAGTAACAACAATAAAATAAGTTTTCATATATATTGACAGAACCTTAATCTTCGACAATGAACCAACCAAGGTTGGCTAAAATTTCGGAGCATTCAGATTAAGGCCACGCCTACCTCTATATACGTATCACATCGGATTTGAGTTCAATGAACCCGAACACTGCTGACCTATTATGATGCAATTTATGTTGTCGTTCCTGTAAGTTTGAAATCTCTAATTTCTTGTTTCAGACTGTGACGGGAGCAAGTCCTGAACTTGGCGGCGAACAAGACGTCAAACAGACCGCCAGAAAACCCCGTGTGCGGAACCTGTCCTCCCCGCAAGGCGGCGCTGTGGTATCACAGGGAGGAGGTAAACCCAAGCCGGTCGTTGGACGTCCCTCGGTAGCCGTACCCGTTAGTGTTGTATCACGCCCAGGACCTGGACCGTACAACCCAAGAAAACCTCGCGTTCGTGATTTAGTGCCGAAATACCAGTACCCTGTAGGTGCAGTGCCACCAAACGCTGCAGTACAGCCGCTAGGTGGCGCTAGGCCGTATACCGTTGTGCTACCCCCGGCGCCTGCCCCGAACCCGTACCTCAACCCCGTGCGCCCCCCTGCCCGCCTGCCCGTCCCTTATCCAACCTACCCCCGCAAGTACCCACCCGGACACCCCATGAGGGCAAAGCGAGACGCAAAATCCTCAGAATCTACGAAGGCCGAGAGTGACAAGAGCTCAGAAAATATCAAGCAAATACTAGAAAACATTTTGTCTGCGCCGCTGGCCACGAATGATGATGACGCAAAGAACAAGACACTCCTAAAACCTCAAAATCCAGACGAGTTCGCAGTTCCAGACGACCTGTCCAGCACGCCTGTTCCTCCAGTCCGCCTGCCGATAGCAGTGGCGACATTTCCTCCCGGAATGCCTCGCCCCAAGCCGAAACCAGGGGCTACTACAGTAGGCCCTCCCTTAGGGAGAGCGATGGGCGTCCGGCGGACACACAACAGCCTTGTGGGGATCCGGGGCCCGCCGCGCACGCCCGTGGCACCGGGAGTTCGCCAGGTCTGGACCCCGGAGAACCTGCCGACCCTCCAGCCCAGGTGGTGCGGCGGGAACACGTTCGGAGAGGCCAACGGGAAATGTCTGAACTGGGAGTTCTGTATGATGGCACCTGGCGTCCAGGAGGGGTATTGCAAGGTAAGAAAAAACTTGAGTGTGTCGTCACCACGTCTGGTGATTACATGTTGGAATAAAAAAAAACTATGATTTAATCCATTGATAAATTGATTGGTTGGCTGATTTTCAAAACAAACATGAGCTGTATCTAAGGTGCAGAAAGTTAAGAGATTGAGAGACTACAAAAATGTCAATGTAACAACCCACCGCGTTTGAAAAATTGGGGAAAAAGTCAGTTACTATGCTTACACTCTTAAATTACTTATCAAGAACTATTGGTTGTGCTCGTCTTCTCAAGATAAAGAAACCAAGTCATAGTCAAGAATTAAATTATTTCGAAGGTAAATATTTGCGCTGGTGTTTTATAATTTGATGGGACACTTGGGTGGGTTGATGGGTTTCTACAATACTAGTAGCCAAGTAGCCCATGCAATCATATTCTTATAATGGATATGACGTGTGTAAAGTCCTGCTTATCTTTCTTTTTCTTTCAGCAAAAATGTTGTTTTGCGAACCACGAGTGCGGCTACCCGGGTGCCGTGTGTGTTGGAGCCCAACCCGCCGAGGACGAGGACAACTCTATCCTGGGACTGTGTTACGGCCCGCCTGCTCACCCTGGGAACGACGTGTCACGTGTTCAACATGGCGTCAGAAACAAACAGCCATGAGGCATCAGTACTGGTGTATAAACATGGGAGTGTTGTCAAACATTCTGACACTAAACTTTCAAAATTCATGGGGAAATAAACCAAAGTACACTCAATTCTCTGGACACTTTAGTTAAAGTTTCTTAAAAGAAGACATTCAGATATTCACTGCTAAAATGCCAACACGTGTGATAGAAATAGGGCTGTCAAGGATATACGTAAAATAGAAGTTATAGCTTGCAACTATATCCAAGATGTACTGTAAGATATTTTATTATCACGGCACTTAAATTTTAAACCGTTCTCATTGAAATAGATTGGAGTGGTGTGATGTGGTGAATTATCATTTACTTTGTCGGAAACTGCTTTTTGAGGTTTTCTGTACTTTATTGATTGCTTTTGCAATAGTAACTGTAGGTAACATATTTGTTAAGTTATTTTACATATATAGGAATCCTTGCATTGTAATGAAAGAAAAAAATACAATAAGCATACAATTGTGATATTCTCTAAAATTTAAAGTGCATCAAATATTCACATTTTTAGCTTTGCATAGTCAAATTTGCATTCTATATAACTATATATTACTGTATCTGTTACGTCATGTTTCAACGCACTGTATTTCGCCCTTTGAGGGCAAGAAGGCACAAAGACATCCTTTATTCGCGTTTGCTGAGAATAAACATGGGGCCAGTTCCTTTCCTTTCTTACCATATTCCTTTCTTACAATCACGTATCTAATATGAATATCATTTGCACCATTATTTGCACCATCGTTACTTCATAACGAAAGCACTACCACCGGCATCCACAGGGCACAAGCGGAGTTCAATTGCACACAGAAAATAGTGACGACCATTGTCCTTGACGGGGATTTCTGTGCTATATAGGCACTTGATTATATAAATACACATAAAAGCGTGACCATCATTGCACACAAAAAACCGTGACGACGTTGCATACGCGTGGTACGCACACCTTTAGGAGCTTGCAATGGGTGCAGACTAACTTTCGTCTGCTTGGAGTCTATTTCTAATTCATGATGAGGCTGTCAAGGTTGTCATTGCCAATTTTTTTCAGAGATGATTATTACATGTAATAGTATTACTAGACTAGTGCACATCGTTCTTCCCCTTGTTACAGATCCTGTAACAGTTAGACATGTTCTGACATGGACAGTAGATCGGGAAGTTTCAGTAAGTCCAGATTCCCGCCAGAAAGGATGACGGCGACGTTCTTGGCTGCCTCCTCTCGTGCTTTGAAGCTGTCACTCAAAGCCGCGGCCACGCCCACCACGCCCGACGGCTCCACCACCAGCTTCATCCTCTGCCAGATCAGTGTCATGGCGTTCTGGGATGTGAAAACAGTGAATGTATATGTCAGGGCAAAGACTCGGAATTGGTTAAATCGGCGATGCGTGTTTCCGTCTCGTTAACAGTCGCTGCCATTTGAAACGATCGATGACTTGTAGTATATTAAAAAACATATTTCATTATATTTTTTTTCTTTTCTTTATTTCCATCTAACGAGAAGATGTCGACCAATCAGAAATCCCCATTTCACATTGGGTAAGACCCACCTACTAATCGCTGTTTATGGTGTCATAAGACCTCGTCATAACCACCGATTGAAGCACCGAGTGAGCGCAGCGAACCGTGACCGCGCCTTATGACACCAGATACACCTTGGGTTGAGTCAATAATTCTAAATTTAAACCGTTTGTCACCTTTATTTCCTCCTCGGTGACGCAGATGATGTCGTCCACATTGTCCCGGATGTACGGCCACGCCACCGGCCCCATGTTTATCCTCAGCCCGTCCGCAATGGTTTCTGGGTAATATGACAGGGGACATCTCTCCCCCTGCGCCAATGACGTGGCGGCGTCGTTTGCGAGCTCAGGCTCCGCTCCATACACCCGCACGTGAGGGTTTAAAGACTGGAACAAACAAACGTTGCCAAACGTTAGGTTGATATCTATACATCCATGTGCGAGAGATGTTGGTTTTGGTATGTATACGTTTGTGTTCGTGCATATGTGTGTGTGTGTGTTGGCTTGGAGTGTGCTGGCTTGATGTCAGTGGTAAAATGCATAGGCGAAAATAAAATCTCCGTTGCCAAATTAATTCGCGTAGAATACGTGTACATTTTAGTTTTACGTACATGCACCTTGCGTAGCATCATATTGAGTGTAACTACAATTTACCAAATAAAGTTTCTCATACGTGAACATTCTTTATCTGAACACTGGTCATGTTTCTTTGCTTGTTAATTCATACGATCCAAATGATTGCTACATGATGATAACGTAATGCAAGATTACCGTCAGTTTGTTTTCTTTCGCATGCTTGCGTCTATTATGATCTTTCTGCGTGTGACGTTACCTTCATAACCAGAGACACGCCCGCCAACATCCCCCCTCCTCCTACAGGCGTGATCACCGCATCCAGGTCCGGGACCTGTACGGGAAAACGTTTTATAAGCCTAAGGAACTCCATGAATAGTTTCATCATTTTCTAGCCTATTGTTCCTGGACTATTATTATTAACGCACGCTCACCTGTCGGAGGAGCTCCAATCCCATGGTGCCTTGCCCGGCGATGACGTCAGGATGTTGGCTGGAGGAGATGTACACAGCTCCTTCCTGTGCAGAAATACGCTCCATGGTCTCTACTCGAGCCTGTACCGGAAAATTTAAGCTATATGATGTATACAAGATGTTTGTAATCTCCAAGTATAGATTCGGTGGGGTATTAAAGGGGGCTTTATGTTTGCCGCCAGTATTCATTGGCCGCCCGTATCCAACGTTCACCCTGGAAAAACTGTAACAAATAGGAAGAAAAGGACTTGCCTGAACTGTTGGGGGCAAAATATGAGCATTTGTTAGTTGAATCAGAATCAGATTTTTTTTTCTTTTGCAAATCAGAAAAAAATGAAGAGGCGAATCTAAGAAAACTAATTAAATTGGTGTGGCCTAAAGTGGAAGAAAGTTACCTGTTCCGTCGGCGTACATTCGATAACTTTCCCGCCATACCCCCTTACTGTCTCCTTCTTACACTGCGGCGCGGTGCGCGGCATCACCACATGCGCAGTAACGTCCAGCTGGTGCGCCGCCAGGGCCAGCGCGCATGCGTGGTTCCCGCTGCTGTGCGTCACCACGGGAGGCGGGTTCTGATTGGTCGAGCTGACGAGACGGGAGATGGCGTTGTAAGCTCCGCGGAACTGTAAGGATGGAAGGAAGGAAAGAGTTGAGAAATAAATGGGAAACTTAAGTTGCACAAGGTCTAAGACTCATACACCAGTTAGGCAGTACCACTTACTCTCCAAGCAGAGGTTCAGGTTTTGGGTTAATTTTGGCGTGTTTTAGTTTTTTTTTTAAATCGGGGATTCTTCTTTACACTTTTTTTCATCCAAAAAATTCTAGTGCAAAAAAGAAACCCCGATAAAAAAAGCCTAAAACACGCCAAAAATAACCCAAAACCTGAATCTCTGCTTGGAGAGTAGTAACACTAAATATGATAACAAAATACTTATCTATTATGGCTGCAAATACCCCCTCCCCCCCCCCAAAAAAAAACGGAAATGTTCTACTATCTATTTATCAAACAGATTTATTATGTATATAGACAATAAAAATTCGCCCCAATTCTAACGCGGCTAGCACGAAATATACGTCATATCTAACTGCGATTTGTCACGTTCCGCAACAGGCGCTCTAGCGCTGACAGTACTGAGGAGAATAGTAGAACATTGAGTGCAGTGCTTGAACATCTGTAACAATAATTTTAGACCAGACGACTCAAAGCTACTGTTTCGAGTAGTGAATCGAAAAAAAATAGGGCAATCATTTGGTTTAGCAGTACCATGCATGTCGTTTGTTTGTTTATTTGTTTATTTATTTATTTTATTTTATTTTATTCACATTTATTTTCCGAGGATGAGGCAAAAAGTTATAAAACTTATCTCAGCCCTCTCCTCACACATAAAAGGATACAATAAAACAAAGTAATAATAAGAAGAAGAAATGACAAGGGTACATAGTAGGCTGGTGTACAAATCAAAATGAATCAACTAAATCAAACAAAACGTCCTGTCTGCAAAATAAAGTTGAAAACCACATCAAATATGTTACAGTTGTTGACAAACGACAATGAGGGGTTACCCCTGAGAATGGTTGAACATAAAGTGTTGTCGGTGACGTTGTTTGTGTCAAATGGCAGAATGTTAGTTAGAGATGATAACATGTCAATGCGTTCGTCAGTGTACAGTGGGCAGTGTAGGAAGTAGTGTACAGCTGTTTCGTTGAAGTGACCACATTTGCACGCAGGACTGAGCACACATTGATGTTGGAACAGGTGAAAGTTTAACTGACTGCGGTTGAGTCTGAGTCTGGTAAGGTGGATAGCTGGGTTTCTCGGACCGTGTTTATTTCTTTGTTTGTTTGTTTGTTTGTTGGAGCCAGCATGTTTGACCTATCTGATTACTGCTCATACATTATGCATGGAGCGAGTTCGCGACAAGGTGAGATGGTCAAAGTTCGAGGAGTCACCTTCTTATCGATGAAGGTCATTCAATGTTTTGTGGGATGTATAAACAAAGGGCTATATAAGAGCTGTAAATATCTAGATAAAAGAGAAATCATAAAATAGCCGTTTAGCCATTGGTTACATACAGGGTAATCAGGACAAAAAAAAACTTCTGTCCCAAAAAGGTAAGGTTCAGACGGGCTGGATATAAACACAAAGAAAAGGGTTAAAAGTTCAGGGCCTCATTGAGGTTATAATATATAACCAGACGATAAGATCGGGCCTGCGTTTCAATGTTGTTTGGGTGTGACAGGTAGTAAGAACGGAAGAGGTCCCGGGTTCGAATCCTGCCATGCCACCGATCGCGTGCCCTTGGGAAAGGGAAAAATAATGGCATTCTTGCCATAGTCGGGCATGTGTCGCCGCACGGAATTCAGGCTGTCCTGTTATCGAAAAGTGCAGCATTAGATCTTTGTTGGCAGTTCCTTGCTGCGTTATATAACATTAGTGTGTTGAACACGACAAAAAGTGTGTTGAATTAACCGGCTTGTAACACATCGGTAAAGGTACATGCAATAAGATACGCATAAAAAAGCAGTTACGCAGGCAACTGTATGTGATTTTGGAAACGGTCAGACATTTCCTTACAAAAACAGCCTGCTAAAAAATACCTTTCTATTGTCGCCTTCCGTGGTCATTATAGGCCAGGTGTGGCATGCAGTATTGTCAGGGGAGCTGGCCCACTTTTAATGATATATTACTCTACTCTTGAAAAGCGACTTTTGGAAAGATCATTAATCAAAGAAAAAGATACCCAAGTATTTATCTAATTACAATGCTCTTTGCCTTACCAAAAGATAGACAGATAGATAGATAGATAGATGGATGGATGAATGGATGGATGGATGGATGGATGGATGGATGGATGGATGGATGGATAGATAGATAGATAGATAGATACACTGTGTACAGAAAGTGGACTAGGAAAGATGACCATTAGGCAATAACAAGGGACATGTGGGTCATCTTGCTGACATGAATTATTGATTTTTATGAATTATTAAGTATGTCCGTTTCACTGGCCCATTTTTATATGGTGCACAGTTTTTAAACAGCTGTCCAGTGTTTGGGTAGTGTCAGTAAATCCCCTGCTACATGTCACGCATTCACGACATTCCACCTATGACGATGCAAAAATACTAGGTAAATATACAAAACATTGATTTGTTATTAGAAAAAGTACCGAAACTCGAAATTAGCCCCACTCGATTGTAAGACTTTAACAAAGTCTTGTGCTAAACCTTGTTGTTTGAGTAATTAGGATATGTTAGTCTTATTGAACACATTTATTTCATTGTTTTTTTTTAATTGTTGTTTGTACTTGCCATACATTGTGTCATGTGCAATTATCGTGCAATAAAGTTCTACATATATTCCCGAACACCAGCCGGCCAGGCTGACATTCGGAACCTTCCGATCGTATTTAGTCCACGCCTGCTTTTCTACACGAATCGGAGCGAATTTAAGTTAAAATTGAGTCAAATTGGACCCCTGAACACGCCCGAACACAGTTGACTTATATTCCCGAATGGTTGGCTGGCGTTTTGCTGACTTATGCTGAGGTCACAATTCCCAGCCGGGCAGCTTTTGGAAACGAAAAATATGATATAAAAGACAACAAAACACAGAAAAGTTCTTAATAACAATCATGGGCACTATTTTTGTATATTCTTGATATGAATTGTTAATTTTTCGTTTATACAAACAGCCCGGCCGGGCCCCTGTTTGGAAATGTGACCTAAGCATTACAGCCGAATACCAGCCAACCGTGATCGAACCTCCCAACCAATGCATACGGGTTCTGGTAGCAAGTAAACCAACTTTAGGCCACACCAAGTAAATTCTATGGATGACGTCCTTTGGATACCCTAAATCTAATGCGAGAGGGCGAAAAAAAAAACAAGAAGGGCCCTAAAAAACAAGATGCCTAGATAAGAAATATTGCACTGCTGACAGGACCTGTCTGTTAATAGTTCCAAAAAACGGCACTGTTTTGGAACTATTGACAGGATTTTTTTCAGTGCCATTTTTTTTTTTCATTTTTGTTTTCAAGTTTTTTTTACCAGGCACAGGCTTTCGGCGTTACGGGTTTCACGATCTGACGATTTGCGGCACTGTCGTGACTCTTTGATCATAGTTACAGGAAGCGGAATTTCTTGTTGTTTTTTTCTAGGAACAGGCCAAAATCAATGCGCGCGCGGACATCATCCATAAAATTTACTTGGTGTGGCCTTAGCCCCTGTGACACATTCACTAATCTGAGGCCATTGACCTCCCGGACAAAGGCCGAACGCCCCCGGACCATGGTTTGGAGAGGGTCGGGGGGCGTTCGGCCTTTGTCCGGGAGGTCAATGGCCTCAGATTAGTGAATGTGTCACAGGGGCTAAAGTTGGTTTACTTGCTACGTATATCAGCAACCCGTATGCATGTAATATCGTTCATGTAGATCGAGTAAAAGTCAACATCACACTAGCACATACATATCTGACTTGATCTCCTTTCAACTCTTTGTAACTATGATTTTGTTTTCAAAGTGATATTTGTTCTTATTATCCATTCGTTTAACGCAATTTTTTTAATAATTGGGACTTTCTTCTATAAACTTGCGGTGATATTTTATGCGCCATCCATAAAGCACAATACACAAACCACCCCAGCCCATACATAACCTGGATACTGGAAACAGTGCTTTACTGGTTTACTATGTAGAGTTTTAGATGTATAAAACGTCACCCAAAAGCCTGCTAGAGAGACTAAGTACTTTCGCCGTTTCCTTGCATGTAAAACAGCGGTTACAAACCATGACCTGCATGCCTGCACGTACACGTACCGACCCGTACTGCTGGCCCCGCACCTATGCCCAAGGTAAACAACATACCAGCAAATTAGATTCAAAGACAAAGGTCAAAATGGGTGTGTAAGTTTCAAAATTTCCGTGGATTTACACCATTTAAACATAGGTCTTTAGATCAATATTTATCATATCGCAGGACTTGGAACATGAGTTTGGAACATAACTTGGAAAGGAAAGTGATGTCGATTCAGTTTTAGCAAGTTTTAGCTACGTAAGAACTGGGACACTTTCCAGTAGCGTGCATACCGGTTGAACGACAACAGCTGGGATTCGAACTTCAAATTTCAGGATCCAGAGACAGGGTCACTAACCACTGGACGACACAAGAAACTTAAATCCTACAGAGACGCCAAAAATGGGTAACATCGAGAAACTAAAAAAAAAAGAAAAAAGAAAGGAAAAAAGCCCCGGGCAATTCTAATCGCGGCGACAATTTTCTAACCGCATTTGGATAACGTTTACTATTTTTACGCCCCCAAAGGTATGTAGTAGTATTTATCAGTTGTTTCTCTGCCTTCTTTCTGCTGCCAAAACACCTGCGCAAGTTTATAGATCCTCCTTGGTCCGTGTCAATGACCTGTCGTGTTGTTTATCTATCTAAAGCGTGCTTCGCCCAAAGGCAAACAATTAACATGAAACCCACAAGGTCCCTACCCTGTCGTGGAATTCGCTCGAATTAAGATTGACCAATCAGCTCACAGATTGCCGCGAAAAAAGAGAAAGGGGCCACAAAGGTTAAAGATTAAATTTATACGTAACAAAACATGACTGTGTTGTGTTGGGACCTACAGTAGTAAGGAAGTAATTGTGTTGTCTAATGTTATTTACCATTCAAGTAGATTAACTCGCTCCCAAACTACGCTCCCTGTAAACAAGAAATGAAGCTCCACTATTTTAATATGCCAGACATATTAGAAAAAATATACTCTTGATTTGAAAAAAAACAAACATTACTGCCCTCCAAAATAAGATTAGAACGCAAATCAGTCTCCTAGCAAAGGATGTAACTCAAAATCCTAGATCGTCGTTCCTGTTTGTATTTCATAGAATATCCCTGTAGTCACAACTAGAAGCAAGAATGCAACTCAGAGTGTGTCTCGAATATAGTGACGCAAGACTCTGAGATCTTTATTTGGAGGTTCTAAGGGGCTTGGATCAGGCCCAGATTCGTTGTCTCCTGTCCTATATGGCATAGCCAAGATGCCCTTTAAAGGGACTCCGTAAGAAAACTTGTCTTAAGGAGAATACCTACTCATGTTACAGTTCCGCAGAACTTTCACCCTCGTCTGGGGGCCTAAGAAGGGTAACATCGTAATAGCGACCATAAGAGGGTATGTATGGGGGTTCCGACAACGCTTTAAGATAGGTTTTCCAGCTACACCTACCCTGTAAATTGCATAAAGCCATGAATGACACGAAATTCGAAAACCTTTCTAGAAATTACGGGAATAAAATGCCTTCTATCATATATATTACGAGTAAAATAACATAGTTTGCCAATAGCAATGTCTACTTGCCCGAACGCTTTCGGAAAAAGAGAGGTTGCTGCAGGGTAAAATTGTGACTTTTCTTATCATACACCGGTTTTCTATCACTGCGTATACTCCCCATTCAGACCCTCCCCTGCGTTTTCCCATGCAAAACAAAACCCCGCCGTGGCAGGATAATCGCCAGGCGGCTGGAGTGTTTACAGTGAGCCGAGGAAGCACCATTGAACCCGCCGGTTGCCAGGTTACGGGAATGGTTACACTCTGTAATCTCAGAGGAGTTCTGACTCAGTCAAACGTCGTAGTACCTAGCCTCCACCAGGCCTTCCTACGGGGATACACATCGTAGTTGGAATTCGGAAAAGTGGGGAAATGATAATCTCCAAGCAGATCATACGGTGGCAAGG
>NW_017803887.1:2615517-2617941 GCF_001625305.1 Branchiostoma belcheri
CAATGGATACTGCCTTGCCACCGTATGATCTGCTTGGAGATTAGGGAAATGACTCGCCAGGAGAGTCTATCCGTGGGATTATAATTTTATACTGTCATGTTTACACCAAGGGCAAATGAACTCCCCTTGTAAAAAAAAGCAAGAACTTGAATTCTATGTAGTAGTTGAGCCGGTAGGTAAGTAGTACACATTAGTATGTGTACTACTTAGTATCACTGTGCGTTTTGTATAGTAAGACATCGATCTCCGTGCTTTATACATTACATGTACTTAGCTTGGAAAAGCATCACAATAAAGGTATTCGATTCACTCAATATTCTCCGTATTTGGTTGAATTTTATTGGTTTTAAACCCATGTTATTAATCTGGCGGACACTAGTACGTACGTATTACTAAAGTAGTCTTCAGTAAGTAAGACACGTTAATCCAAAAGTTCATATACGGTTGCAATCTTCCCAATCTACCTCTGCTTGGAGCGCATAGCGTACTGTGTTTTTGTTGATAGAAGATCATCCCTTAAGTACACACAGTAATACTAACCTACCCGAGCTGAACATCGCACGGTCCCTTTAAACACGTTGTTTTGTATTTCCTCATACCATAGGCGTTTCAGACACTGACTGGATGACACAGTTTTTTTACGTATCATATATCAGACATTTTTGTCCCCTGGATCTTTTGTCCTTTGTCTTATAGTTACCGTCAGGATTTCTATTTTGCCAGCTGAGAAAGTCCGTCAGCCTCCAAAACAAGCCTGACCTCTGTATATTAAAAAGTAATAAGCTGACACAATTACGTCCAAAAAAGTCTATTACCTCTGCATACCAAAAAAAGCAGCAGACAAAATAGAAAGCTAAAAGTTTTTAAAATGCACCTAGCCTCTGCTTGGAGAATAGATCTGTGTAGTCTCAGGATTTGATTCTGTGCCAGTGTCTAATATTCGTAGCAGGCTTATAGAACTGGGGGTACCGTTTGGTGGTCTTCGGCTGTTTTCTGATAAATGGGGGTAATTCAACCAGGCCGGCTATGTTGCCTATGCAGTGCAATAAAAAAAGCTCTCAAAGAGCATGAAGACCCTCCAAACCCCCAGTTTTGGCATGTTATGGAGGCTAGCCAGTGCCAATGGTGTCGGAAAATAATTAGATTTCCAGAGCAGACATCCGGTAGATATCAGAAAGCTACACGTAGTGACGTACGTGCAGTTCTTGAGTGCAACTGGCGATAGTTTTATGGGTGTTTACAGTAAGCTCGAAACGCCCTGTTTTTCAGAAAAGCCACCATTCGTAAGTCTCTTGAGTTCTTACCTTAAATGAGCCCGACTTCTGAAGATTCTCGCACTTGAAGTAGAGTCTCTTCCCCGCCAAGTCGTCGAGAGTGCCGCAGGTCAGCACCGGAGTTTCTCGGGCGTGCCCCTCGAGGCGCCCCGCCGCGGTCTCCACGTCCGGTACGGTAACCCTCTCGGCCTCCATGACTGTTGTCGTACCAGTAGCACTAGACGTCAGTGTTCTGATGAAAAACCGTCTTGTGCAAACACGTACATGTACAAGGGCCGACCTTGCCAGTGATGTATCAACTATTAACCTCCCCAGGTCTGGTCGCCGCGCACAGGTCTTGACCAGTCTGCACAATCGTAACTTTAAATCCAGAAAAAGGCGCGAAAAATGAAGAAATCGCCAACTTTAAGAAACCAGGAACAGACCGAACAGGTTTTTACAAGGAAGTCCCAAGGGAAAAGGCCGTCCGACGGCTTGAGATGAACACTGTGCTCCCTAACTATAAGACATGTATATGAAGTACCGTGCCACTGTAGGGGTGGAGAAAAACAACCACTGGTCGGTACGTGACGACCCGTTTACTGCTGAACTGGCACAAGCTTAAGCCTAGCCTCGTTAGCAGGCTACGAGGCAGGCTTTTGGACTCTTTCACGTTCCCACCTTTTTAACGCCCTAAAAGTCTGCATGGAGAGATCCTTACGATGTTTAACAGTAACTGTAGGAAGGCTTGCAACGCTTGGGGGTAAATCGGCTTGTTCTTGTATGTGAAATGCTTTGGGAAGACCTTTTGGGACTTTGACTTCATATTGGGTTGTTCCATTATATTCGTGGGGCGTCTAACCGAAAACACAATATTTTTATTTCTATGCCTAAGGGTTATTTGAGCTAACTGATGATTGATCGTCCATTGTGTGACGAGGTATTTTACTCGGTACTATACAGCACAGCAAAAAAAGTTAGATATGTGGCTTAGTAAAGAACATGCATGGAAAAAGCGCATGCGAATATATAAAACACCTACAAACCACGTGCACCTGAAAAGACAAGCAAATTAAAACTTACTCATCCTTCGTGGCCTGCATTACTAGACTAAGCCTCCTTTTCAGGCGTTCTGGGATCGGTGGTTTTTGTGTGTGTGTGGTGGGGGGGG
>NW_017803887.1:2618018-2625979 GCF_001625305.1 Branchiostoma belcheri
AAAAAAAAAAACGACAACGACCGATCCCGGAACGCCTGAAACGGAGGCTATACTACACTAAGAGTAACAACTTGGTCCAATCCGCGATCAAACAGCCCTCAGACTGTTCCATTTCGAATACAGGAGGGCCCCGAGGCACAAGGTGTTTTTGACAGTTTTTAATGGCGGACAGATAGAAGCCAGCTGCCTTTCAAAAACATATGTAGCCAAGACTGCCCAAGGCAGAAAGCGAATCAATTCGACTCGATCTGGACAATTTTGCTTGTGGGAATGGGGCCATAGATGACCACTCAAGGGACCAATAAAATCAGGTCGACAGGTGGTCACTATAGAGAGGTGGTCGCCGTAGACAGGGTGCTTTGTCTATGGTAAAATATTCAAAGGACCAGCAAAAAGTCACATTTGACAGGTTGTTCTTATGTAGAGGCCTAGGTTTTAACTTGTACAGGTTTGAGTGTACATCACAGGCATACGCATGTGTCTGGTATTATTGTTTGAAACAGCGTGTGAGCATGTGGTCTGAGCTGTGTGCTTTTATTTTGGTGTCACCACCAGAGCGAAAATATTTTATTCCAACCTAGGGATTTTCTCATAGATTTAATGACGCGTTTAAACGAAGTACTGGTGCTTATAATATTGTACTGTATATGTATATTGTATTGTAGTGTATTGTCAACAACAGTATAAATATTGATCGACGATCCAAACTCTAATACATGTACTAGATAAATTACGGAGATTGCTTCTGGACGTTTTGAGTGACATTCGCCACTTTTCTCCAGTGTCAGTTGTACCCGATATCAGTCTATCTCGCTACAGAAACACAGGATACAGTTGCCTCAGCCTGAACGATTTTCAGTGCACAGTACGGTCTCCTAGCAACACGTATGGGCTGCCTAACACGCTCGGTTTCTTGTTTAAAGGCATCCAAATGCAGTTTTGAGGCGGCAAAACTAGATTTTCAAGTCACATTTCTGGTCATTCTTTTAATGTAAGTTAAATCATTACTATTGCATAGCATACTGATATCTGCGACAAAAAAATGTAATGTTGCCGACGAAAAACGGTTGCTTGTTCTATAGCAGAACGGTTCTACCTATTTTGGTACCAAAAAATAAAGAGACGCCTCACGTAGTCTGTTTATGACATATTTGAAACGCTACAAGTATAAAATGTGGTACGAAAAGGAGTAGATGTCAAATATCAGTCATATTTCCTCATTTAGAATCAAAATGTTTTTTGTGTGTGTGTGTGTTGTCGAAGTAGTTTTTTTTATTCCAACATTTTATGACCAAACATGGCGATTGCACACAAGTTATATCAACTTATTTTATGCCACCAACACAGAGTACAAATACAGGACAGGACAATACTCATTTCCCCTTGAGTTAAGTGAGTTAAGTGAGGAAAGACGAGTAAAGTGCTTTTCCCAGTGCAAGGCCACAAGATCGGTGGCATGTCAGGACTCGAACCGGGGACCTCTTGGTTGCGAGTCGAGCACTCTGCCGCTACGCCACACGTTGTTGTTATTCTGCGGCCCTGGAATTACATTGGATGTCATTGAAGTAAGACGTGAGACAGCTGGTGAGTATTAGCACAGCTCACCAAGGCCATGTTCTATCACGTGACGTAGGTTCGCTGATGTCGTCACAGGGTCTTCGGTTCACCGGTGGAAACGGAACTGCAGTTTCACGCATCTCTCTAGGTGGCGCTGATAAACGGCTAAGCTTGCTTAGTTGGCATAAAGAGTTTAACTTTCCCTTGATTTAGTAGACTAGTAATAAGTAGTAAAATTTTACAAGAAATTTTGTGTTGGCATGACGTAATATGACATCATAAGACGTTATTTAAGTATATATATTTTTCAAACCAGAAAATGAAATGCCAATGAATAAATGACAATTACAAGAATGTGAAAAAGCAATATATGATACAAACATACATCACCATGCTTTATTTCCTCAACAACGGGCACAGCAATATCTGTTGTAATGCAGAATACAGAATACAAACAGAAAAACAGAAAAAAAACAAAATGGTAGATTATGCACTGCAATCCAATAAAACCAATATGAAATATGTCATAACACCATGAAAATATAAACTTTAACAGTATTAAACTAAAAAGGAATTTAACTACATAATGTGATATGTAATTGAAGTAATTTGCCATTGATAGACAAAAGATATGACACACTTACATGCACCCTGCACCAAGTATCCGATAATATTTTCCGGGTAAAGAAAATTTAAACTATATCTAACTATCCATTAACGTGTTAAAGAGACAATGTGTAACATTTTGCACCAAAAACTGAACACCTCAAACTGAAATAATTCAAAACAAATCGCGTGATTGTAATTTTCTTCCACTTTTCAACATATTTGTGCAATTATCTCCCATTTCTGACATTTATGGTTGCCGTGGAAACAGCCCACAAAAGGCGCACCTAGTTTGTGGTGCCACCGCAAACTACCAGGATGTAAACAAACATGGCCGACAGCTGTGTTTTTAACACACTCGTAAGACGTCATATTTTGGTACCTGCTCTTCCTAAAAGACACTTAATTGCACTGGAATAGGGTTGATTCACCTTACTTTGTAAAGAAATGACCAGAAAAATTACTTTTTGTATCGTCGTAATGTTACATAATGCAGCTTTAACAAACCGCATTGTCATTACACGTAGTGCACACGCACATCTACCGCTATATAATTATAGTGACTTGCTAACTTACAAATAAGATTTCACTACTTTGACGTTTTAGGTCCGTTGAGCTGACTAAAAAGGAAATATATACACACGTTCATACGCCGTTTACTTCTTGAGTCGGTGCTATTTTACCCAATCGGAGTAATACATAGAATGAGACCTTAACCATGTAGCAGAAACATGGCTGTCATGATAGGGAGGAGCAGGGCGACAGAGATTGGAGTGACTACCGCTCCTGAACTCACGTCAGGCTGGTAAGACTTACAGACCCCCTGCTGCATGCATTTGAGGATGGCATTGGCCTGGTCAATTCCGGACAGGTACCTGCCAATGACAAAAGCAAACAAGACTGTCATTAAAAAAAACATTGCCATGGCGACGGTGGTTGCTGTAAAGGTTATTGTTTGCATGGCACTGCCATCATTTCATGATTTTGAGAAAGACTTGGTACCTGTTAAGTCTAGACAGATACAATGCACTCTTCCTCTGAGTGTATAGTGAACGAGCCCCGGGGTCACAGAAACTAGGGCCATCCAGGGTAGAGAGGTCTATGTTCTTTATATGCAATCAGAAAATAGCACATAAAAGCTGCCAAAGACCCCGAAGACCCCAAAACCTAGGTTTTGGCATGCTATGGAAGCTACAAACTACCAGAGATTGTAATAAAAACATAGCTGACAGTCTTTTTGTCGGAATGAAATAAGGTCATATACAACATAAACAACTCACCCTCCCTGCACGTAGCCGTTGTACCGCGGATGTGTTGCCTCCCCTCCGAAGTACAGACGTCCCACCGGCGCAGCCAGCTTCTCAAAGTCCCGCGCAGACACGTGGACAGGCCAGTTGGAGTACGCACCGAAGAACAGCGGGTTAGTCAGCCATCTGGGGACAACACGAAACGGTAGAACTTTGAAAGGTAGAGTTAACACAAAAAATGGGATTCACACAGACACACAGACACACACACACACACACACACACACACACACACACACACACACACACACACACACACACACACACACACACACACACACACACACACAGACACACACACACACACACACACACACACACACACACACACACACACACACACACACACACACACACGCACACACACACACACACACACACACACACACACACACACACACACACACACACAAACACACACACCTGGGTACTAAGATGCTCTCCGGCTCGGGGATGTTGTTGCCGTACATGTTCCTGAGGACCGCCATCACCTCCTGTTTGGTCGTCTCGTCAGACTGAAGCTCGACCCGCTGTACTTCAGACGCCGCAGCGGTAACCAGCAAAATGTTGGTGCCTGGTGGGGAATACGTAACGTGTATATGTTTGGGCAATCGCAACATTTTAATTAGAATCAAAATTTTTCGTGTTCTAAGTTAAAGTGCTACAAACAAAGAAATAGTCATGTCTTGCAAGTACCAGAGTTATCAATCAAACAAGGATTCAGATGTGAAAATTAAAACACTTTTTAGAACTATCGTGGAGTGGCGCTCGCTGTCACCAAGTACAGTAGGGGCATTGTCATTAAATAGCTTTAAACAATGTTAATAGTTCGATGTACAAAAGCCTGGTGAAGGTAACAGGCAAACAAACCTACCGTTTGGGAAAAACCCTTCTGCCTCCAGGTTTTGCCACATGGCATACTGGGGCCAGAGAGACCCGGCATACAGGATGTATTCATTGTCGTCCCAAAACTTGCGGGGAAATTTGAGGAAAATCTTGCAGTACTGCCCCATCCTGAACTGGTAGATCTCCTCAACCTTCAGTAGAATTTGGCAGTTAGTATCTTTATTTGTCAACACGCAAAAAAAGTGGGGGGAACAAGAGAAGACAATTGAAGGATTTTCGTACCTATACGTTCACCCTGTTTTCTGTATCTGACGTCGACCTTTTGAGCTGTCGTTCTACTCGTCAGTCTTCCCACCCCACGCTCCGTCTACCAACTCTCAAGTACATCCCATTTTCTGTGTCTGACCCTTTGAGCTGTCGTCCTACTTGTCAGTCTTCCCAAACCACTCCCAAAGTTGCCCCGTTTTCTGTACATGGCCTTCACCTGTTATCCTACCTGCCAGTCTGTCCCACGCACCCTACGAGATTTCAACTTACTCTTAAGTTGCCCCGAGAGCAAGATGGACTAATTGCCATCGAAAATTTAAAGGTTAGTACTCTTACCCTTAAAAAACTTGTCACTGATGAAAGAATTCACTAGTAACTGAATAAAACAAATATATAGTGACGAAAAATGATTCGTTACCTTCCATGGTGGAAGATCAGGTGTGAAGTCGATGACTTCGTTCTCCAGCACGCCGACGCTGACCGTCATCAGCCCGTACTCTCCCCGGTACGTGGAGCCGTCTGCCGCCGTGAGAGTCACGCCTGCGTCCGTCCAGCTCACCGTCTGCACAACTTTGTTTAACTGCAGGCGGCTGTCGTTTGGGGACAAAAACTCCGACAGCCTGGATAAAATGAAAAGGGCACCATCAGGGGTGCCAGAGAATACAGTGCAATTTTACGGAATACAGTTCAATTTTACGGAATACAGTGCAATTTTACGGAAAACAGTGCAATTTTACGAAATACAGTGCAATTTTACGAAATACAGTGCAATTTTACGAAATACAGTGCAATTTTACGAAATACAGTGCAATTTTACGGAATACAGTGCAATTTTACGGAATACAGTGCAATTTTACAAAATACAGTACAATGGTATTAGTATACAGTGCAATCTTACGGAATACAGTGCAATTCTACGGAAGAAACTGAGCAAAAACAATATGTTTTCCTTCGATAAACATAATGATATTGTACCTCTCCACAATATGTCGAAACCCCCGCTGGTCAGTGACGAAGTATTCTTCTTCTGTGAAGTCCTTACTATTCCAACCTGTGTTGTTTACTGACGTCACTTCCGGCGGATCTGCGTATTCAAAATCATAATCAAAATATTCTATGACCTTCTCCAGCGGGGTTTTCACCTTCCATCCTCCCAGCTTCAGGGCGACTCGGATCGACACGTCTGGCAGCCTGAAATTAACAGAATATCAATATGAATTCCGAGACCTCAGGACTCAATGGCATAATAAAATATAGATAAAATAAAATGAATAACAAAATATAAAATCTTACGTAAATACTATTTCTAACCACTTCTGCTTGAGCACTGGCATCTACTATGCAAAAGAAAGAAAGAAAGAAAGAAAGAAAGAAAGAAAGAAAGAAAGAAAGAAAGAAAGAAAGAAGGAAAGAAGAAAAGGAAGGAAAGAAAGAAGGAAGGAAGAAAAGGAAGGAAAGAAAGAATAAAAAAAATCATCATCACTTGTCATCACGAATGTTTTTCCTCCAAGTCTCCAGGTACTCTTGTGCTGTTCCAAACCTCTCCCACACTTCTTCCGCCTCGGCGGTGACGTCACTTCCGGTTTTGTTTCGAACGACGACGTCATCGTAGTCAGATATCTTTTTAACATTTGATATTAAGTAGTACCTTTAGTACTTCATTTTAAAGAATGGCATGGAACAAAAAACAAAACACCAAGAAGCAAACGGAAGAAACACAGCTTTCATAATAACAATTACGGTAACAACTGAGTTAAAGGTAAGTCCCGTATTTGGGGCACTACTATATATATGAATGTTGGTGATTCACTACAGATTCCCAGACGAGTAGTACTAGTGTAAAAATGACACTAATGGATAACCTAATAAAACAAACAAACAAACAAACAAACCTTTCCCGATATGTTGTATCTTTTTGCCAGGTCCCAGATCGGGTTGCTGCCGAGACCTTGCACCCAGTTGGCCCCTATTTCAACTTTTACACCGCCGATTTCCCCCTAAAAGAAATGTAAAACTACATATTATAAAGCAAAGAACAACAGATAGTTTTCTATAACCAACACAACGATTTTCATTTAGCATATAAACAACATTTGGGCTCTTAATACAAGTTAATAAAACACGTCGTCAGCAATGAACTAAACTTTGTCAAGGAATGAACAATCAACCGATTCTGTGATGTCACGTTATGAAGATTGAGATGACACATGTGATGCAGTCTGTGGCACCTCCCGTCTTTTAAAACTTGCTTCAAAATAACCTACCGACTCATATTAACTTCCAAGACAAGAGAACGATATATTTTCTTCTATCTCCGTGTGTCCGTACAATAGACAGGTATTTACACTAGTGGACTGATGGGAAGTTAGTGGGGAAACGGTGTAACCATAGATTGACAGGAAGGTAAAATCGTAGGAAATACGATTTCTTTTTGTCCCCAGTTTCCTGTCAATTCAATGTGACATGAACGATTGACAACTTTATACGGGAAAGGCATTATAGTTTAGACTTGCTTCATTATGGTCAGGTCACATTTCAAAGCCGTTGCCCGGTCGGGCTGTTTGTATGAACGAAAAAGTAACAATTCATATCAAGAATATACAGAAATAGGGCCCACGATATTTATTAACAACTTTTCTGTGTTTTGTTGTCTTTTATATCTTATATTTCGTTCCAACCGATTGCCCGGCAGTGTCCCGGGTTGGGATATGTGACCGCGCCTTTACCTGTCTCATTCTGCCCCCGATTCTGTCGGACCCCTCCAGGATGACGAAATCCTCCACCCCGTTCTCTTGTAGGGTTTTGGCGGCGGCGATGCCCGCGATGCCCGCACCGACAATAACGACCTTCCGCTCCTCGGTCACGCTCTTACAACTGACCGCTGCCATGGCAACCAGCATCAGGACCAGTGTCCCCCTCATGGTGCTGCAATGTCCTGGTATGTAACGATTCTACATTATCATATCGCCGGGAACACGTCGACCAATCAATCAGAAGTCCTCTTTTCAAATTGTTTATGACGCCATAACCTTACCACTGCCGATTAAATCTAATAAACACGTGTACCGTCCCACAGTACATGTACAGTCGGTAGTTGTAGGGAATTTCATTTGCATTAATACATCAGTTGATCATATTCTCTTTCCAAATGACAGTCTTATCTTGGCCGTCGTAGTGTCTTCAAATAAAATACTAGTATCAAAACCGGAATTTCCACTGTAATGCCTTACAAAGACGCCAGGTGGCTCAAACTGTAATTATTTGGAGGCGTACAGGCCCAAGACCTAGCCTTTACACGATTGAATTTTATGTCCTTATGCAAGACCGAAGTAGCCTGGGTACCATCCTGGTTAGTTTACGTCCGCTCCTACAGTCGCT
>NW_017803887.1:2625999-2656003 GCF_001625305.1 Branchiostoma belcheri
AGCGACTGTAGGAGCGGACGTAAACTAACCAGGATGGTACCCAGGCTAAGACCGAAGTCTTACAAATTAAAATCACTCTACAGGGTACGTTTAATATAATGTGGCTACAGTGGAAAATATGGGAATCTTGTGTAAAATTGTGTAAATATCTTAAAGGTGGGTGGAGACGATGACTTCTGGGTCAGGGCCTGCAAGGGGGGGTAGTGATTACGAATTACGCAAAATTTTCGCCGCCTATTACGAATTACGTTAAAGTCTCAGAGCTGATGACGACTTTACGATTTGCGGCTAATGTTCAATTACGAATTACGTTGATTTTTGCGGAGGCTGCCTACGAATTACCAAGTCTAAAACGGCCTGATTACGCCTTACGAAAAAGGGCTTGCAGGCCCTCCTGGGTGACAGTAAAGATGGCATGATTACTCAGAAGTCGACAGACGAGCTACAAGACAAATTAGGTCAAAATGGCGGCGTGTATAATTAGTGTCCTAGGTGTGGCCGTTCGGTTTTTCACCACTGGCATTTCTTAATATTTTCCCTTTTGGCATATCGTTTTTGTTTTCATTTCTAGTCACATCATGTTACATTTCAATGGATATATCTGCCAAATTCTCATTTATATAGGTCACATTTATAGTGCCTGCTTCTTTAAACAACACCGAAATAGTTTAGAGAACTTACCTTACATATATATGTTCTGAATTGCAACAGTAACTAAAACTAGCTAGCGCTTAATTCATTGGTATGTACGTAGCACATCTTACTGACCAGGCACTTTCCTTGTGGGTCGTCTAACGATTGTAATGTCGTATAGGATTTTCAGCCTGACTGTGACAGAACCAAATCCGACAAGCGATAAATGCATGGTGCAGCCCCTCTAAAATTTACAACACACAACTCTATAATTATAATGTAACATTACAGATGCTGGGCACATGCACGTTTTTGTGATCGTACGTACGTTCGAATTCGCACGGTGTGTGTGACAGATTCTAGCGCAACAAATTTGAAAAGTATGGACTTACGTTGAATTCGCACGAAGCCAGTTGAAGATGACTGCACTATTAAAAGAGGGGGAAATTGGGCAACTCCCTGAGGCTAGGTCCGTGTGAACTGGACTGAGACAGCCATCTTTTGTCTTCAACTTTTAGCAAGTATCCGAGATAATCTTATGGGTGTGACGTATACCTTGTTGCTTCTAATATAGTATGTTATGTAGCCACTCAATTCAGCTAAATCGGCATGATTCTTTGTGGCGACTAGAAACTGTTTCAAATGTTTTAGCTGAAGAAATATGGTGGATGCCGTTTGAAAGCTTCTACGCTTTACAGAAATTAAGTTGTCCTTTGTGCTATGTTTTATATGTATTTCAAAGGTTGCTTGTGAATCAACCATTCTCTTTCCTTCCTCCGGCCCAACCCACGGCTTAAACCCAGCCCACCCTTCATTCCTAGCATTTTACTAAGTCCTACCCTCAAAAAACACCTGTTACAAACGCTTATTGCATGAGAAAGGCACACGTAGATACCTCCGAAGCAAAGAACGTTTCAATTTTGTAACTCAAATGTTAAATAAATAACATGAAATCCACTTCATTGTACATTATACAGTAGCACTATATCATATATACCTTCAAGATTCAACTGACGAAAATAAACTGACCCGATGTATTAGAGATTTTAGAACGCACACACACGCACACACTCTTTCCACACACACACACACACACACACACACACACACACACACACACACACACACACACACACACAAATCATTTACCCTTACGACGATATCGCCCTGCTTTGTAAGTTTGATTACAAACTGGTGTAATTTTAGTTTTTAAACTATGCCATTAGTTTATTCTCACATCTACGAAGTACGACACGGTTTTTGTGGGTCATATTCCTACATGTCTAAAATGGGTCTGAGAGAACTGCCACGTCACCACACTAGGCTAGTGAACTCGCCCGATTCTAATACTAGTAGTAGGACACCAGCAGCAGTCATAGAAGACACGATAAACGGACATAACTGACTTGATATCCTTAGACTTCCTTCGGAACAAAAGTGAATGCAGAAAATTCATACCTTGCTGATATAATTATAGAAGGTAACCTCACTTCGTCGTCAGCAGTAACAATTGTGCAGACCACTTCTGAGACTGAAGGAGATGTTAATGCCAAAGTAACCAAACAACTTCTGTCATGTCCTTTGTCATGGCACACTGATATTGCTCAACTCTGGGGGACAAAATATGAGCATTTTTTAGTTGATTCAGAACCAGAATTTTATAATTTTTTTTGCAAATCAGGACAAAATTTTAGAGAGGAATCCGAGAAACAACAAATTAAATTGGTGTGGGCTGATCAGTGTCAACTTGTTTTCTCAATTCAATAATCATTTATGTGACGCTGAAGAAGAGTAACTGATGTCAATCGAAACATCCGGAAGTTAGGTTATTTATCCAGTATCAGAGTTTGATGAGTCTTTACATGTATTCTTTGTAGTGATTGGATGTTAAAACATTTGCTCATACATGTATTAAAATTGACAAAACAAAATGTACTTGTACTAATAGTAAACTGGTTTATTTCCTATTCCGAGTTGTACAGCTTTGCAGTGCATACATGTATACTGTGGACACAGAGTTGCCCTGAAAGTATAGCTGAGTAACAGTGGAATATAAACAATCTATCAATTACATAGTTCAGGAGTTCCAATCCCTCTAACCACTTTCACAATCTGTGTTATCTCTGAATACTTCAAACCATAGCTTTATATTGTATATACTAATTTGTGTCTATGTGAATAGCAGAAATACCTTCCAAACTTTATACTACTTCTAACAGGTATAAAATCTGTTGTGGTTATCAAAATAGAAATGATACTGCCTCAGCTAATCTTGCATTTAACAAATTCACCAATCCAAGATATACAATTAAAACTATTAATTATAATGTGATGATTTGGTCTGTGATATCCGATGGAGCGAAAAAAAAATTATATCTGCCGAGAAATACAAAGTTTAGTCTCGAAAAAGGAGGAATGTATTCACCATTTTGACATTTTCACAAACCTTTGCTGGGTCTCTATTTAATATTATGGTAGTATCGTTAAATCATTGGGTTTAAGTTTTTTGTGAAACTTCATAAGAAATATAGTATTTTACTGTGTTTCTCCTGTCCGTATTTAAGTTGGCTTCATAAAAAAAATGTAGGTTCGCAACAGTGTGGTAAAATAATTGGAAATGGTTTTTGACAAGATCATTCTATCAATAACAGAAAATTTTGCACTATTTACAGGATCATCTTGTCAATAGAGATAAATATTCTGTTATTGACAAGACATGCCTGCCAATACATGTGGTCACTGTTTTTTTTTCTTCATCACATACATGCAAATTAGTTGAAGATATATGCAAATTATCAGTATGCAAATTACCCTACTGTTAACGGCTTTTTGCCTACCACATGACATCATGGTGGCTGCTTGCATAGAGTCATTTTTGCACTGATCATCTTGTCAATGCATTGTATTCTGAGGCATAACTACATTAGGTTTCAGTAGGTTTATCTGTAAAATGCCAGAAAGTTTGATGGACACATTTTCCATGAAGTTTTGCAAAAGAAGCAATCATTATAAGTTCTACATTCATGTACCAGAAAACCAAGGTCTGTCTCTTAAGGTAAGTTTATAAAACCCAACGGTTTTACGAGGCTACCAAATCTCACAGAGTCCTGAAGCAAAAGATTGCATTGCAAAAAAGGTGAATTGAGGCTTGGACTCGAGACACTACTGGCTAGTTGAGAGGATCTTGTCCCTCACTTCATTGTAGTTGAGTTCGTCGCGATCGTTGGCCTGGATGGGCACACCTTTGCACTTCTTGCCCAGGGCATCAGAGCTGGAGGAGTGCATCATCTTAGCCTTGATTTTGACGTTATCTGGGCACCTGGAAACAAAAAGAGACATCATATTATCATGAAAGTTTATCTGTGTTGGTAGTAATCATAGTTAAACGTTGACCTAGGCCTCCTCTGATAGCCAAAAAAGCTATGATAGGAGCCATGACATCCACATCCCAGGCTGGTTTAGAATTCAAAATAAAAAAAAGAAACAATGCATTGATAAGATGGAAAAACTAGAAGTAGAACTCCAGGACAAATAGTGTGAATGTAATATAACACTGATGGCGATCCAAATAAAACAAACAAACTAACTGACCACTTGACGAGGATGAGCTTGTTGCGATCCTGTCCCTCCTTGTTCTTGTAGTCGAAGTCGTAGACACTCCAGCGTGGTTCATCACTGGGGAAACTGGCCTGGAAGTCCTCCCAGGACGACTCCTGTCATAAAGAGGATAGAAGGAATGGTTTTTGTTTGTTTGTTTTGCATAACCGGTAAACCACCTTTAGGCGTAACACCCCAGTTTTGTAGATGTACATACATGTACAAGCTACATAAGACCGGACTGTAAGATTTGAACCACTCACACTGGGAAGGTCCCAAATAGTGTTCTAAAGAAACAAAAGGTAACTGACAAAACATGCTTAAAATATGTTTAGAAAGATAAATCTTCAAAATTTTCTCAACATAACACATTACAGGTTTACCTTTCTAAAGATGTTTTAGAACATTCTTAACATATGTAACATTTTCAGAGCATTCCTAAACATATTTTAAGAACTATACCTACATAATTAGCCCCGTCAAACTATAACAAAAAGTACAATAATCATTTTAGCAGATTTTGACCTTAAGGATTGGCCTACATTTCAGAGTCACCAAGTTTTGTCCAATTTTTTTATTCGTTACTCCAAAAAACACTAGACTCTCCGTTAATTTACAAATTCGGCTGTGACATTATGGAGATAAACTTAACAAATTGGGCTGAAGAAAGCTATGAAAAGAGGAAAAACCTATACAAACCTCTACTTTGCGATCCACGACGATCTCTTTCTCGTTATCTGACACCTTAAACACCACGTACTTGAACTTGTGCTTTTCCTTTACTTCAGCGTATGCTGTAACCACTTCATCAGTAACTTTGATTCCAGATGCCTGGGGAAAGATTGAAAAATTTGTTTGCACATTTAAAATATTTTTTCAAAGTACAACTTTTAATTTAAAAATCATGTGCATTTTGCACATTGCACATGGGTATTTCAAGCCCTGATTTGGTACACTTTCCTCATTACTCATTTAAGCAGTAAAAATTGAACATTTAGCCCATTTATGATCAGAAAAATGTTACCAACTAGAGAGACTTTCTTGAACTGTTTGTAAAAAAATGAGCACAAATCCTGAATGTTACGTGTTCTTTTCCATGCCATATTGTTACTACACTGTAATATAAGTAGGACAAGCTTTTGTCATGGCAACATAAACCAGACACAATACGTGTGCGTCCTATACATATTGCCATGGTAACGTGTTGCTTGCCCAAATGATGCAGTACCTGTAACTTTTGGATCTGGAATACTAGTATTGTAAACTAGATACAGGTAGTATTTTTTCTTTTTTTCAATAAGCCAGTCAATCACATACTTCTAAACACTTTGAACTTGTTTAAAACTAGAATAAATACTGAAAAAAAAAACTCACCATTATTTTCTGTCCTTTGGTACTTCAGGAAAGTGAATCGATTCGATGATATACACCTACAGAAAGGAGAACAAAACAATAAAAAAAACATGTTAGTCATTTCACTTTGGCAATCTCCAGTTGTCCAATTTATACAATACAGTTTAACAATAAGCAAAACTCACATGAGGACTCTTTCATTTTCAATGTCAATGTTGGAAAACCGATTGTGTAGTGTTTAATCACACGGGTGTCAGATCATGGCACTAGAGAAGGTCGATCAGCTAAAAAAAATTTATGTCCCTTGGGAAACCACACAAAAAAAGGCTAGGGTCGAAATTTTTTCTAGGGTGGGGAACAGGGAAAACAACATTATTTTCCCAGGTCTGACATGCGAGTATTCTGCTTAGGGATTTTTGCCTCTCCGTGGCATTACTCATTTGAGAACCAGAAATAGGCAAGTAAGAACCATTTGAGAACAAAAATTTACATGTTGTGGACTTACCCATCAATCTCAAACTCTAATTTTGTGAAATATAAAAATAAGCCCCCATAAAGTAAAGTTAACGTATATATACTTAGTAACGTGTTGTCCATACATTTTTGTCTTGTTTACAGGCATATATCATTTAGATCTTCAGACAACGAAGCCAAGCCAAGAAGAATATCATTTAGGTAAACTTGAAAAAAAGAACAACTTAAATATTAAGCCCAACACTTAACTATGTAATATAAAAGCCACAATTTAAAAAATAAAATCAACTGATGTTGACAGATAAAGGCATGCCTTGATTACACACAATTTACAACAAATTATGAAGAAAATCCTAGTCCTGTGATATTTTTCTTAATCATTTTTAATAATCCAAGGAAAGAATTAATGCAACTGGCCTTGCATAATAACATAACTTCCCAGAAATAAGATTTGTGTCCATATCAAATGCCATTTCGTACCAGATTAATAGCAATATGACTCATAATGGCACACATAATAGTCTGAACCCCTTTGTGGGTCACCCAGACATCCGCCGCACCATATTTGGAAGTTGTTCAGCTGAGGTCCATATAAGGAAGGGGGGAGGAAACAGCTCCGACACCGGGCCATGACCATATTTGGAAGTCACAATCCATAAATGGTCATGGGGAGGGGGGCTGACAGTTTGGTGCTCTCCATTCAACACCGAAAAACCGGGACAAAACACATTAAGTCATGAAAACATGAAGCTTACAGTAAGGCGGCAAACTGAGGGCAAATTACGGACGTTTTTTTTTTTAAAGCCAGTTGAAAAAATTCTGCGCCCTGGCCACGCCCCGCGTTTTCTGCATGGAACACCGGGTCACCCCATCTCTTCTTGATTATTTGTCAGGGTTCGAAGTCCTAGATACTTCGTTCTAGTATCTAAAAAAGCCCAGTTCCAAAATATTTCCTTCCATAGTGTGCCAGAGGATGTTTGTGAAGAAATTCTAAAGAAAGTTCTGGAATACAACATGTACAGCCCTCCCCATGCACCATGCCACTGGCCGGCTTGACGTCACCCGTTTCAGATGACAAAGGCAAATAATTTATGTGCTCTTGTTCAATCCCTCGCCATATTTGGTCTTCAATCCATACTAGTCTATTGTAACACAACACAGCAAGGCTACGGTGCTTCTAGTGCCACGTTTATACTAACTACGACCTAAACGAAGAACCAAAAGGGACCAAGTCCTAATTTTCAATCGCTACAAATTTAGATCGACATGTGTTCCGGTTAGGACTTCCCGCATGCCAACACCTCAACAAAGAATTGCTTGTGAAAGTCGAGCCAAAATGGCCCCTAAAACCACACAAAATGAAGCTGAAGAACCCTACGAATGTCTAGCCGTACCTCTGGATGGTTCTTAAGTCGTCTGAGACTGAAACAGTGGCTGGTTGTCACGCTGTTGAGGGAGGGGGGAACTTCACTCTGCCTGAGCGCGCGCCAAAAGGAACTAGTCTTACCAGTATGACCTGGATCGTTAGCGCACCTGGTGACGTCACTTCCGTTTCCGGGTATGAACTAACAGTATATCATGGGAGTTGGGTCATCTGACTGGTATAATGATATGATTTATTAATAAGAAAATGCTTGGCGGATTTTGAGGGGGGAAATGGACGGATTCTGGTAACAAAACTTCCTGCGGTGGACTGTTTCCTCTAGATATTTGTAGGCTCTGTCCCCGGATGTAGACCCAACATTTAGCTTAGAGAGCCTACTGCGGCACTGAAGTAAACAGCAAAACTTGACGTTAGCTATATTTGGGTCCGAATAAACGTATTTAATAGCCTCAGTCGTATAGGCCTCAAAACGGATGCCAGATGATCAAATTAATGACACTGCATAATGTCCAAGACTAAATTATTGCCGTATTTACGTATGTACTGTAACAACGGTATAACCATCAGAAATTATAATCCCAAATTGACCGTAGCAGATATTCTCCAAGTAGAGGTTGTGGGGGAATGATAGTTACCTTAGGCTTAGTTTTAATACATATGCTGGCCGCTTTTTTTTTTTTTTTGTCGCTACCCCCACCAACCGTCGGTGACCGGCGACCTTCTCTGGCTATTAAGATCTTGCCACCGAAAGGGATCTGCTTGTAGATCTAATAGGTAGCAGAGGCTATTACTCAAACAGTGCAGGGTTCCCCAACCATTACCATATTTGGGTGAGGGGACGGTTCAGTAGACTTTGGACTCCGCCCTAAATCAACAACCCCTCTGGGACCGGGACGGAAGGAATTTACCATATATGGTCTTGTCAAGGGGCAGGTGAGGTCAGGTGCAAAATACCGTGCGGGTACAAACTAGCAGATACAGATATAAAGTTGACGCGTGTTCTAGTTGGCCTTTTTTTGAAAATTTCCCTAAGGCTTCTTGCCAATTAGGTGGATTTTTTTAGGGGGAGGAAGACATCAATCCAAATTCTGCTGCGCTTTTACATCATATTTTGCCCAAATAATACATTTTTGTATGCTTCTATCTTCGGAAATGCTTTTTGGCGAGTGAAGGCCTGTGGATTACTTGTATTTCTGATGCTAATAGTGCTACAATACTGATCTGATATTTGGTAAGCTCTTTGTCTTTTTTCTCCCAAATTTTCTTAAGCCATGTCTTCGCTACAAAACGACGAATAGTTTTCTTTTCTACATTAAAACCCGTATAGAAAATCCTGTTACTACACTTACATGTTGGATTTATGTAAGTCAAAGCACAGTGTTATACTCAGTATCTGTATCAATATAGCAGGTATAACAACCCTTTCCAGTTTGTCTTTGTCTTTCTTTGTATATGGATCCCATACTGTTACGGCACTGAATGGTGCATTCTTGTGGCAGTTTAAATTTTATCAGATAGCATTTTAAAAAAAGCTCAACGGAGTCAAAACAGATACTATAACATAAAAAAGAAGACATCTAGTTAAAAAGAGGAATTGGCGTATACTAAAATACGGACGTGGCGTTGTGTTACGTGATCATATGAGTATAAGGAACAACATCTTACCTTGGCGATGCTTTACGTCCTGTCAGATACTTCTGCAAATTCTGATCTTACGTTACTTACTGCTACCTTTTTATACACTATCGAGGACATGAAGTCATCGATCGCTACATTAGTCACGTTCTTTTTTATGCACAACCGAATCATATAGACTTTTGAGTTTCTTATTCCTCGTCTTCCTCAGGCCCCAATATGGGTATAGAACGGTACCCTAGGCCCCAATATGGGCATAGACCGCCAACCCCTTTCAAAACGTTTAATCATCATCGGTCGACCGTATTGGTTTAAAAAGTGACGTTATTTCAAACGCGGAAAAAAACACATCAAAATCCGAGTGTTACACGGCAATGTACATGTAGCCAGTCTCTCATTGGCTAAACTGCTATTTGCCATGCTCTCATTGGTTGAAGTGGTAGCTGTGATTGACAGCTAGGATCGGTCTGTACGAGCACTCGCAGGCTTCTTAATCCCATATATGGTCAAACGACCTTCGATAGCCGGCCTAACAAACAGAAGATGATCATTAGGTTATCTCCACATTCGGCACATTACGCTGTAAAGATTGCGTCAATCATTATCTTAAAGGCATCCAATGCGATTTAAGGGCAGCAAAACTTCTGAATAAGGCAAACTTTGTGATATTGACACTGCAGTGACACATACTGCTTAACATTACCACATCTGAGTCAGCATTTCATACTTTGGGCGTTTGAAACATCAGAAACAAGCCCCAATATCACTCCTTTTTTTTCTGGGTGTAAGTTTCAGACTGTAAGTTTAGAACCACCGCGAAAGACCCGAAGTGTGGATTTTGGAATGGGGGGGGGGGGGTCTTCCCACTCCTTCCTAGGGGGTCTGGGGCCATGCTCTCCCGGAAAATTTTGAAAAAAATGGCCCTTCTGAAATGACATAATTTTCCTGCGTTTTTGAGAGAATTTCAAAGAAAATATCAGAGATAACTTTTTATTCAATGACAAATTGAGCAGTTTTTCTACGACTCCAGTCCCGCTGGTGATACGAATCAGACCATCTTTTAAAGAAAAATCTTGAACCTTTACAGGTTAATTGAGAAGTTTATTGCAAAGTTAATTGAGAACTTAATTACATAAAAAGCGGGCCTTTGAGCCTCGTGGGGGGGTCTCCTCAAACATGGGACCTCCGACTTTACGTCCCTAACCGAAGCCCAGGCTAGGTCCCCATTTTCACCTGAGTCGAGCGGGAAAATAAGTGTTAAGTGCATTTCCTAAGAAATGGCCTGACAGGGATTCTAACCCAAAACCTTTCGGTCAACAGCCCTTACCACAATACTACCTTGCTTCATTAACATGGTAAGTAAGTAAAAATTAACGCCCTGTAAGTAAGAAGCTAACAAACGACCCTGTTGATAACAGATAAGCTCCTTGTTAAATCGTTTCGGCAGGTGGAAATACAAATGACACAAAATCCTCTAACAAACACTCTTAACCGTATTGTGATGAGGCCTAGGAAAATTATTCTTGCGTTTCCTATTAAGGTCCTTAAAAAAATTAGGGTCAGTAGCTGAAAAAATTAGGGTCAGTATTAAGAGATTCCTTTTTTCCTAGCTTGATTTTTTTTTTTTGATTTTGAGACGTGATCCAACGAATTTTCTAACACAATTAATAAAATTTTGCGATCTGGAATGTGACATGTAAGACGTGAATACTAGTTTTTTCATACTTTTGTTGTAAGTCCAGTACTGAATCACCGAGTTTTTTTTTTCATATGTGTGTGTACTTGAGCCAAAACGACAGATCTGGTTAGGAATATTTGCAAATCGAAAATTTTGTCTCCCCCCCCCCCTTTTTGCTAGAATCGGTCGTGTAACCTGAAACACAACCTTTGTTCCTAGGCCTAACTTTCCCACTAATAATTCTCGTGTCGATATCGTGTTTGCTACAGTTATTCAGCCCGAAAGGATTTGCTGACATCTGACACTGGGTACTGGGCATCCTTAGTCTTTTAGTCAATGCAAGTGCCGCGTATAGGAACAGTCTAACCTTAATTGTAGGAGAGGGTCAAGAAAAAATTTACTATTACTATATAGTCCACTACTTCCCAACCTAAAAGAGCGCCGCAAAGTGCCCAGTTTAGTTGTTTTAAACAGTTTAATATGTCACGCATGATGTGTAGCAAGGTCATTAGGAGTACAATGGCCTTTGACACTGCTTTTTGGTAACCCTTTTAAAGTGGAATGTCCCATGTCTCACAAGTAGTTGTACGAGGTTTGTCCTAATTTCTCAAGTTACGCTCTGGATAATTCTTCGCAACAACTCTCGTCGAAGAGGTCCTGAAGACAAAGCTATTTGGGCCACGCTGAAGGAATGGCTGCTCCCGAAGTCAAGTACTCTACACCGGGGTCTCTCCCGGAAGACGGGCGGTTCCTGAGGTCAGGAGACCGCTGTATGTTCTACCTGGGCCTCGCGGTGGTGGTTCTTGCCCTCGTGGTGGTCGCCATAGTCGTGCCGCTGGCTCTGAGGCACAAACCGGACACCGAGACGGACCGAGTGCGCCGACTCATGAAGGAAGTCCCGCTGGTCGATGGGTAAGACATTTTAAGGCATCCAAGGCAGTTTTAACCTGATTTTCAAAGCCAATATTCTAGTTATTTATCTACATTAAATGCCCAAAGTATGAAATGCTGATTTAAATGTGCTAATGTGAAGCAGTATGTGTCAATATCACAGTTATATATGTATCTCTTTACAAAAAGAGAAAAAAATACTTGTGACAGACAGAAATGTCTAATATTATATAACGTATATCAATACGCCTTGTAAGTTCATATTTCTGTAGTCAAAGGTTCTAAGATAAGAATAGTATTATGTCATTGATAACATTATCATTGTCGCATACATTGTACTCCGTACAACTGTCAGGCTATAAAGTTCCTCCTCTGATAGTAGTCTGCCTAAACGCCCCTAGCAGCATTTCTATATATGCTATAGTAGCCTGCAATTCAGTCCCGATCCGCTAGAAGAGCGTTACCTCCAGTCACCAGCGTGCCTTGATAGTCTTTGGGAGTCTTTGGGCAGGTGGTTGAAAGTCGTCACGTGATTATGTATTATAGTACATGTAGTGCTCATGTGCGTACATCCAGTACACAGTATTTATGGGCGAACTCCGTAGTCAAAAGTAGTTCGGGCACAAAGTAGTGCGGCACAGTACTTGAGAAAAAACTGCCGAGATTCTTCCGTGCGAGGTGAAAACTATATGCTGAATATAAAATTTACAGCGTCAAACGCTCTCACTAGGGCTCTGCCCCCCCCCCCCTCTTGTGGGAAACATTGACGCTTAATTGCGTCACATTACGCAGTAGAGTGAAATGTGCTGCATTAGCTGGCAAATGATTTCATTCTAGTTGTGAAACTCAAGGTTCTAAATGCACTTTGTGGTTAACAATGAATTGTCCACGCCTTACCATTTTTCTTCCCATATGTATTCCCGTCTCGCACCCGAATGCTTTAAACATTTTAAAACATTGGTTGGCGCAACCGAAACGCAGCAGACCTGGTACCCGTCAAACACCAGTCGACCTTGCTCCCGACCTACTCCTAACCATGGTTGGGCAGGAGTTCGGGTAGTGTTTGGGAGGCCATATACTATCGACAGGGGCTCTTACGTCATTCTGCAAACGTAACCCGGACAGGTGGCTATTTCCTCATCATTTATCTACGCCCACTTCGGCAAACTCACAGCCACTTAACAAGTCTTTTAGACGCCAAGCTTTCAGTTGCTTAAAAAAAGCCTGCTTCTTGAGACTTTTTTTTTTCTAAATCTTTGTCTTAAATACCACCCAAGATGCCTGGAAAAGATGGAGAAATTACTTTTGAGAAGCCGAAATCCAGGTCGAAGTTTGTGGCAGGTGGAGTTATGGCTCTGGTGGTTGTTGCGGTGATTGCCGTGGCCATCGCCGTGCCTTTAGCTCTCCAGCGGCGGGACGCGACCGCGGACAGGGCCCGCAGGCTGATGGAGGAAGTTCCGCTGGTGGACGGGTAAGTCTTCGGGAATAACACAGAAAACTACACGGGGAAATTGCTACCCAGGCAACTCATGGATAGATTTTGAAAACTGTCAGATGCCTTCCAATAGCGTTCCGTACTTTTCGCCAATGGATGCTACTTTGAAATTATAACGTTTAGACCATGCAAACATTTAGAAAGCAATGATACAAAGTGTTAATAGCTTTTAAAAAGGAAAAAGAGCTAAACGAATTACAATTCAGAGACTTCGACGAAACAAAAACATCCTCATATAACACATCACCTATTTGAAGCTGACTATTTTACCTAATTTACTTGATTGTAGCTACTTGACGATGTATATATGTAACGTTATCTGTGTTCCATCCTTTTGTTGTGACCTGTGCTTAACCCAGTGGATATGTGTGTACAAGAAAGGTCTTCATTCATTCATTTAAATTCCCTAACGCACCATGACACAGCAGAAAAAGATGGCTTAGCTGTGTTACGGTTAAACCACAGTCAATGTTATGTAGGAGGGTCTGCATGGGGGTCCCGACAACGCTATACGCTAAATTCAGAGAGCCGGCTACGTATTACGCTACAGTAGCGAAATACGCTTTACGATAAATTCCAAGGGGCTACAACTCATACGTAGAATTTAAACGTGAATTACGCAAAATGCGCCAATTACGCTCTACGCTGAATTAGAGCGATCTGTCTACGCTCTACGAAGAATTAAAACAGCCGATTATGCTCTACGGAAAAGGCCATGCGGGGCCCCATGTAGCGATAACACTAATAGTAGTTGTATACAAGGAAGCTATTGTTTGATCTTAACAGTGAATATTGGTAGGGGAGGTATTCTGAAACAATGGCTAAGATTTGGGAGTGCGTGCAACATGAATAGGCTCTTGCATCATGCTACACGTTAAAGGCATAAAGTGCAATTTGAGGGCAGCAAAACCAAAATACATTTATTCTAGATCAGAGCAAATCTGCCTGATTTTGACATTTGCTGCTATTTCTTAGCAAATTGTCGTCAACAGTACATACTTAAAGCGTTTGAAATAGCCCCCAAACAAGCTAGCTACAAGCTAGCTTTATTTTCTGGTACCATCTATAAATAGCTAGACTAAGCCTGAAATACGAAACGTTTTTTTTTTTCATTTTGACATCATATTTTGTCTCACATGCGCGTATGGAGCAAGACCGATTCAATTTACTACATTAAGAAAATTGACTTTAAAAATTCAGTTCTACCACCCTTCAACCCTAGTTTCGTATTTCAAAAAACGTTTCGTATTTCAGGCTTAGTCTAGCTTTTTCGGTGCAATGAACATGTCTGCAGTGCAAATGAATTGTGCAGTGCAGTGTATATCCGCGTATATTGTGTTGTTAAGCAGACAATGACATTTGAGGTATCTATACCTGCAGTTATTTCAAAACTACCTGGATGTGAAAAAAAAGATTCCCACCCAAACATTTTCACTTCTGTTTATTTTCTTGTAATGCTCAAATTGTTGGGTCTAGCCGCAGGCGCCAACAGTTGACTCGGTCACGGTAGGAGTGGTTTGGGCAACGCCCACGTAAACACACGTGTAAAGCGTCGGTCACAACCCGCCGTGCGTGCTTTTTGTCCGTACGTTTTATTGGGAGGCTACGTCTGCTACGTTTTTCTGAAAACGTGGGGAAGGAGTGGCGTCGACGCACGTCACTCGCACGTCACTCGCACGGTTGCGCAAGGTGTAAGAGTGTGGTCTGCACGCCACGTCTGGCCGTGAGCGGTTGCGTGCATCGTTCGTTGCGCAAGTGGCAAGTGAGTTGTACGTGCTTACAACGTACGATCTCTGTGCGATTGCAACTTAACCGTAAGGAGGCCGTACTCACACGTGCTTCTTACGTACGGTACGTACGGGGCACGCGCGTCGCTCGTACTCGCACGCACGGGTGGTGAATCCGCAGACCGCGCGCAGAAAAAGTTTTACATGCACTTAAAGTTCTACTTCTTGTCTACGTGCTCCCAAATGAGGATTCCGTACGGAGGCGGTACTCACCACTTACGGATCCCCTACGTTTGCCCACGTTTTTGCACGTGACAGCACGCAGATGCACGTACGGTGGGTTAACCGGCTGTGACCGAGGCTTAACACATACAGCAGGCACAAACTGTGTGCGCTGACAACCTGAAATATGAGACTTGATAGCAAACACACACACGTGTACACACCAGTTTGGACCATAAAAGCTGTCAATATTATAAACCCCCTCTAGTGTCTTTACTTATAGATTCTAACGTTCTTACGGCAAGACCCTTTTGATTCTTACATGCTAACACTGTAAGGCTCTGTCATACACATGAGTAATATGGCCTAGTCGAACTCCCCCCAACTATTGTAAGGGATAGGTTGGCTGGTGTTTTGCGAGGTCGGATACTGTTCGGCTGCGCCAACCGAATGTTTAAAAATATTTAAAACATTTGGTTGTTGGCGGGAATTCCGGTCAAGTTTGGCTGGTGGTTGGTTGGTGTTCGGAAGTAGAACGGGCGTAGTTGGCAGTGACATTTGACTGAAATCTAAGTCAAATTCGATCGGAGTCATATCGGGAGGTAGTCGTGTCCTGGTCAGACTGCTTCCGATCTCCAGCCAATCTTGGTCTGCTGGCTTGACTGTTACGCAACACGATATCACCCACTTAATAAGGGTGGGAACTTGTACCAGGTGTTTCATAGTAAATTTGTTTTCCTTGTCATAAAATCTCCCACATTCTTTCATTGTGGTCCCTACAACACGCTACAAAGAAGGTGTAAGATAATTATTGTAAATCAACAGTGATTTATATGTTTAGTGTATATGTTTATAATAAAATACCTGTCTATGTGCACGTGCTGTATCATATACATTCAAACCTGTCCACATATCAAATAATTATAAGAACCACCTGGACATCGATATAGTCAAGTTCTACAAGTGACCACATCTAAATTATGGACCACCTGGTCAATGATATACAGTCCTAGTGACCACTTCTTTACAGAGTTCTTTACTGCAAGTCCATGCCCGAGAGATAATTGAAAACTGACAAGAAACAATGGGTACTGAAGTTCTACTTTTACTAATCTATGGTTCTATCTAAACTCAAAACTAACAACGTATGTGTATGTGACTGAGAGAGAGAGAGAGATAGAGAGAGAGAGAGAAGAGAGAGGGAGAGAGAGAGAAGAGAGAGAGAAGAGAGAGATCACTTTTTGTGGTCGCTAAGATAATTTTCCTATTCTACAAGCATTAAGAATCCTGTCTGTAGTGACCATCGGTCTCCTGGGTGGTCTTCTTCACCAGTTTTGGCTGTATATTGAAACGTTTATTGTGTAAATACATGTTTTAAGCAACAGGGAAAAGGGCGACAATGACAAACACTCTGCCTACTCTAATCTCACTCTAAATCTTATACATTTATTAGTCCTGACCTCTTTTATAGTCACATATAGTAAATGTTGTTAATGTTGGTTTCAAGATTCTCAAGCACTCTAGAAAAGAACAAGTGTCCTTCATGTAGCACGTCGGCAGAACGAGTTTTGGATGTTGGCCAACGTTGCATCAGAATTTTCCCGGTGCAAACAATATCTTTTCCGACACAACATTTGAAAACTAGTGGTGGGCATACGACCTAAAACGAGACGTTCTTTCGAAGTGCTATGCTAGTAAGTGTACCTGTGCATTCATGAGCATATTTCCCAAAAGTAAATTCAAGTGTGTAGTTTAAAAAAAATTGCAGTCGAGAAACTTAAAGAAAATTCAAGCAACTTGCGTTATGTTTGTGCCTACTAAAGTAAGGTCGTTCTATTCACTGAACTCTTCAAAAGCTTTGCTTTTTAATTGATTCTGTGACGAAGTCAGTAAAACATAAAATAAATGAACAAACCGTCACTTTGACGAATGCATTGACCAACGCGACAACCCAAAATTTACTTTTCAAATCCCCGTTGAGTATTTCCAGTCAGGCGTTACTGCTGTAAGTGGTGCGGAAACAGCTAACAGTAGTTGTCAATATGATAAGGGAGGAGGCAGACTTCAGTTGGCCCACATGAAGTGTTGGTACTAGTAAGGACGAGGTCACAATCGTTGTACGATTATCAAGCAAACTGACGACACTAAGCCATTCTCTGGGTATTCGTGTAGGTGCCGTACAAAAATCTTCTGTTTCATAATGGAAGAAAGTTGGTGGTTGGTTGTACCATGGTTGTACCATGGCCTGCTTAAAGATCGCATGACGACCTATGATGGAATTGAGGCCGCCGTTACAACTTAGCAACAAGTCGAACTTTTGTACAATTCCTTTGCGCGAAGAAAAGCACACGGTGTGTTTTGAGACAAGCAAGTTGAAAACTTTCAGGACAATACAGTCTGACTACAAGCCGGATTTTACTAGTATTCTAAATGAACAAATTCACATCGGTACCATAATCATATTTTTCATCAATAGTTACAAAAGCAAATTCAAAGACTATATTCACCTGGACCACCTAAAACGTACTAAAACCCTTCCTTTTCCCAATAGCACACTCTTATAGGGATAATAAAAACATAAAAGAACTACTTTGTTCATTATCGGAGGAAATAATCTCTGAAATGAATGGCCTATCAGTGAAGAGGTAGTAATAAAACAACATGACGGCGGACTTTCATCATGACACACAGTGATGACAATAAATTAAGATTAATTAGTTTATCATACAAGGAACAAACAGTGGCAGACATAACGTATTAAGGTGTTACCAGATGTTCACAGGTGAAGATAACTTTGTTTGCCAAGTTTGTTTGTGGTGCAACAATGTGACAATAGTTTGGTGATAAAAAAATCCCCTGCTTTTATTCCGATGCGTGTTTCTGTTTGTTTTCCTCAAGTACTAAAATGTCACGTGATGTACTCTTTTGATGCTTGAAAAGACTAAGGGCAAGGTCGGTGCTTTTTTCACTTTTTTTTATTCATCAAAACATAAAAACATAACAAGGACAGTGTGGCGCTGCACTCAGGTTAACAACTTATATTAACAGCGCCACACAACAAAAAGGTACAATTAACATTCAAATATACAAAGTTGACATATCTGTGCGCCGTAGTCCCACCACCCCAAGACATTAAAATGTTAAATTAAATACTAACAGAGATATTTGAAAGATAAGATTACATGGTAACCTCCTATATCTCATTGGCGGAAAAACATCCGCCAATCAGAGCTAGGAGGGGAAATTTAGGCCCGTTAACGTAGTAATTGGACTTCTATATCTAATTGACTGTTAGAAACAGTCAAGCAGAGCTAGAAGCGCTCCAATGTAAACCTGAGTGAGTTACATCGTTTTAAAGTTGTACATAGATGGTAACATTGAGGAGCCTCTAAGAATAAAGTGCAGTTTAGCTTTATCTGACACATAATTAAGGTTGACAAGATGACCGAGTAAATTTGCAATCTTTCACTTATATCCATGCACTTTTTCAGTCATATATCGTACTTCCTAGCAATGTTATGGACCTTCGTTTTTCAATTATAACATGACTGGATATCCTTTTACGCTAATCATAATGAAAGTGTGTTTTATAAAGAGTAAAATTACTTGAATCCTATTCGTTATCGACGGAAATAATCTCTGAAATAAATAGGAGGTAGTAATAAAACTTTCATTAAAACATGACGGCAAACTTTTATCATGTCACACTGACGGAGATAGGTTAACATTAACTAGTTTATGGTGATTATACAGGGAACAAACGGTGTCAGTTTAAACCTATTCAGGTGTTGCTAGATAATTCTCAAAAGCTTCACTGACAGATAAAACTGTTTACCGACGTTGTTTGTTGTGCAATTATATAACAATAGCTAGGGTAATAAAAATTCCTGTAGCTTTTAGTCTGATGTGTTTTCATGTTTTAAAATCTTATGCAATGTCTATTGATACCTACATTAAGTACTTTCTAGTGCAATGTTATAGTTTTTTGTTAGAATATGATCTAAAAGTTTTTAAAGCTAAGGAAATGCTTTAATTTTATTGAGAGCAAACTTAAAATTGATGAATCATAAAGTTTGTGTTTGAATATATAAATGTATTAACACAATGAGGGAATGATTTAACATGATAATGAAATGGGAAAGATGGCGTTTTTGACATTTTTTTTTGTCAACAAGCTTTGTTATTTTGTTTCTTTTGTTCAGGCATAACGACTGGCCATGGCAGCTCGCAAAGAACTTCGGGAACCGTCTGAGCCAGGTGAACCTGGGTAATGACCTGCGCAGTGAGTACACCAACTCTCACACAGACATCCCCCGGCTCAGGCAGGGCTTGGTGGGAGCACAGGTACGGTCAGGAAAGAACTTACTTACTTACTTACTTACTTAGTTGGAGCTCCCGCTCGAACCAATCCAGAAAGTCTCCTCCATAACACTTGGTCTTCCATGGCCCTTCGCAATTCATAAGAATCATTAATTTACTACATTAAAATAATGACCAGAAAATTGAATCTGACAACCCAGTTTTGCCGCCCTGAAGTTGCATTGGATGCATTCAGAGAAATCCTTACGTGTGTATGTTTTTGGCGACGTCTCAGGGAGGAGCCTAATGGTACAGTATTGTGTGCAATTTGCAAGAATTCTAGGAATCGTACAGGAATTTTTTCCACATGCATGGAATGTCCACAGCAATGCTCTGTTTGTTGACATGCCAACATTCCTGGAAACCTTTCTGCCCCCGGTGCCCTACTTTCTGTGACCCCGCGGCTCGTTCCCTATACACTCAAAGGAGGGGGGGGGGTACCAAGGCTTCCTTCTTCTTCTTCTTCTTCTTCTCGGGTCATCACTGCTAGACTCTTTCCCTCCAAAACTCCGCGCATGCCCTTCCGCTGGGGGTCAGGGCTTCCAGGTCCTCCTTGATGCAGGGTTCAAGCAGGAGGGGACAGCCAGGAGGCTTCCTCAAAATCATGAAATCATGGCAGCGTCATGCAAACAATAACCCTAACAGCATCCACCGTCGCCAGGGCAATGTATGTTTTCATTGCCGGTCTTGTTGTTTCCAGTTCTGGGCCGCCTACACTCCCTGTAACTCTCAGTATCAGGACACCGTGACCTGGACACTCAGGCAGATTGACGTCATAGAGAGGTTCACCACTAAGTACCCGGATACGTTCCAGTGGGTCACCACCGCGCAAGGTACAGGAAAATTGGCCTTTGAAGTCACGTAACTGGAGACAGACAGACAAATGAAATTAACCATGTTGTTTCGTTGCTTCTGTTTTCATTTTTATTTTATACTCAATATTTTTTTAAACGATTACATGTCTTAATCAGGTCATAGACCTTTGACGTCTTTTGCGTTGCTGTGGCATAATTAATTCCGCATTCTGTGCGTCCTGAACAAATGACTAAACACACAGGGTAATATTTTAATGGCATGGTGAATGATTGACTCTTCATCCTCATTCCTCCACACTTTCTTCTTATCCTTTGGAATGGACTTTGGCATTCAACGTTTTCAAATATTTTTGTTCCATTTATGACATAGATTTGCTCATTGTGTACGATTTACAGTTAAGTCGAAACATTTTAGGGGGGAATGGAAGAAAATCCATGCGCGCACGGATGTCATCATATAATCAAATCAACATGGCCTAACAAGAAAAAAAGACTCAACAACGAGACGTTATTTTTGACCCATCAGGTATCCAGGACGCGTTTGACGCAGGTAAGATCGGCTGTATGGTGGGGGTGGAGGGAGGGCATAGCATCGACAGCAGCCTGGCCGCTCTGCGCATGCTCTACAACCTCGGCACCCGCTACATGACCATCACACACAGCTGCAACACGCCATGGTACGCATGCGCAGTCAGGAGGTTTTCTTTGTGATAGTCTTGAAAACAAACATCGTTATATTTCATTTGAATTTTCTTTTGATTATAGTTCCCATCCCAATACACATTTGCACAATTAAAATTTATTTGATTAAGATTTGATTCATACTCCATTGATTAATATCGACCAAGGAAGCAAAATACTATTTCGTAAGTCATAGTACATTAACTTTCTTGAAATGTCATCAAGTAAGAAGAGTTGTCGTAGAAAATGATTTTTATTAAAAAAAATGACATTAATTCCAGGCCTTATCGGTCATATCTGACCGAACGTGAAGCAAAACAATCACAAATGGATATCTATACAATACAATACAATACAATACAGTACAGTAACGGTGTACAATACATGTACAGTGCAAAACAAATCATTTTAGACATAATGCCTAGTCTCCACCAGACTCCTTTGCAGGCTGAATAAATTCTAGAAATCGGCCTAAAAAGAATGTAGCTGGAATGCAGCTTTTCCTGGAAACCGGACCCTATATGGCCGGCTAACTCTCCTGGCCAGCTACATTCTTTTTAGGCTGATTTCTCCTATTTATTCAGCCTGGAAAGGAGTGTGGCGGAGACTACATAACGTTCAAGATGTGTTAACGACTCTTTTCCAGGGCGGACAACTGGCTGGAAACGTTAAATCCCACCCCAGAACACAACGGACTGACGGACTTTGGGAAGGTGTGGACTTTTCTCCATTTGCTCTGTTTCCTTTTCTTCGGGAATGTTAGTAGCTCTGTCTCATGTGTCCCCCAGATCCTGAAGAATGCAGAGTTGTTTGTTTGCTTATCTACTTTAATTATGGGTTCACCACACCACGAAGTGGTGGTGAACCCATATTGCTTTTTCTGATGTTTCTTCTTCTCCTCCTCCTCCTTCTCCTGCCATTTTTTAAATGGATTCAGCTTCTTCATTTTAGGGCCTAAGGTCCTGAAATTTGGTATGGAGGTACAGTGGGCAAATACCCCTAGGCGTTTTTTAAATTTTTGTGATACAGGCTTTTAGAATGGTTTTATTTGAGTTTTTTGGCTGTGTTATAGCAAATGTATTACTGTGTTAGTGTGCCGTGTTTACCACGTCTGGGCATGAGTCATCACAATGGAATGCAGGGCATCAACCAATAGGCATGCAGCTTTCCTCTATACTTCTTGCTGATTGGCTGTTGGGATTTAACTTGATTAACACCTGCACAGAGCATTTCCACCTGCACAGAGCATTTCTTGCTGATTGGCTGTTGGGATTTAACTTGATTAACACCTGCACAGAGCATTTCCATACTGACAGTATGTCTTTATTCAAGTGTTTTGGTAGGTATTTCAAGCTTTCCTGCTCCAGCATTGGAATGCGGGGCACGGACGTTTTTTTTTATTTTGAAAATCAACAGTTTGCATTATGCAATTAAAAATCCTAACCAATAAAGTAGGGAATAGCTATCCAACTGTTGTTTTAGTTGTATGTTACTTCATATTATAGTTATATCAATGTAAATCATTGTTTTCCCTTGTGTTTCTCATTCTTTCCCTGCCATGTCGTAAAATGTGGTGAACCCATCGCTGTATTTGCTCCAAAGCAAATATTGGCCTTTCTAGTATTTATTTGTTTCCTTATTACTAGTAACTTACTTCTTCTTAGCTAGAATATATGGCATGTTAGTAAACCTGTGTCATATGTCCTTTAGATGATACACGACGATGCTTTGTTTTTATTTTTACCTACCTATTTGTTTGTTTGTTTGTTTGTCTAGCTCGCCATCCGAGATGGACCTTCTGGGCATGTTGTGTTCTTTAGATGATACACGACGCTGCTTTGTTTGTTAATTTAGTTAAGTTTATTTATTTATTTGTTTGTTTATCTATTCTACTAGCTTGTTATCCAAGAGATGAACCGACTGGGCATGTTGGTGGACCTGTCTCACGTGTCGTTTAAGACGATGCACGACGCGCTGGACGTGACGCAGGCTCCAGTCATCTTCAGTCACTCCTCGGCGTACGCCATCTGTAACCACACCAGGAACGTGCCGGACGACGTGCTCAGGAGACTGGTCAGTGTCAGTGAACTGATCTTCACCTTGAATTAGTGCTGGGTACCAAAACCCACGTTTAGGTTTAGGTCCGGATTCAAGTCCACAGGTTTAGGTTCAGATCAGGACTTGTAAGCGAAACATTGGTCATATAACATGTAAGCCGACAGGTGCTTGACGATGCCCGATGGCAATGTCTTCTTAATTTTGCACCAATTTTGAAAGTAAAAAAAAAAGAAATTGTATGTATTAAGTTATGAAATGAAATACTCACGACTCTGTTGCCGTTCCTTCAGAGAGACACAGGGGGCGTTGTGATGGTAAACTTCTACAATGACTACATCAACTGTGGACCCAACAAGACTGAAAACACCACCATCGCACAAGTTGCAGGTTCGTTTGTGTTTTCTCATATCTTAAAGCAAGCTTAAGGGAGTTAAAAAAAACCCAAAATAGAACCCCATCGCTTAAAGACAATCATTTAACATTTTCCTTTATCAAATCAGCATCCTTAATATAATGTGAACGCCAAAAAAATGCAGGGAACCCACCATTCTGAGTTTGTGATTTTTTCCAGTTTATAAAGTTTTTGTTACCTTTCTTAATCTTTAGACCACTGTGACTACATCCGGGACGTTGCGGGGGAAGATCACGTGGGTCTGGGGGCAGACTATGACGGCGTGACGAGGTTAGTTCACGTGATCTACTGTTATGAATTAAAAAAAAACTTTTCTAAACTTTTTTTTTGTTTTCGTCTGTTTCCCAAAAAAGTTGGTGACCATACTGTAAATCGTATACAGCATTTGTATAGCTTTGTTGTAACAAACTCCTGCCCCCGGCAGGGTTCCGCAGGGGCTAGAGGATGTGTCCACCTACCCTGCCCTGATAGAGGAGCTGTTAAACAGGGGATGGACAGACGACCAGGTCAAGAAATTCCTGGGTCTCAACCTCATCAATGTGTTTAAGAGGGCTGAAGAGGTAATGATTTCTTAAAGCATAGTATTACCCTTGTCTTGCTGTACCCGTATACGGGTTGCACATGCTGGCCCTGTAAATGTACGTGTTGGGGAATATTTTTCATGAGTAGAAAAACGCACCGAACAAGTAACTATGCCACTAGCAGAGCAGAAGTCAGGTCAATGACCTGATTAGGAAATGAAATAAAAGAATTGCTAAAAATGCCAACAGGACAAGGATTCTAAAGTAATGCTCAGGCAAGCTTCTACAGAGAAGCTATGGTTAAATATGAAGTTTACTTGGATATGAAGTCAGTTTATTGGCGGCTAATTGAAGTTTGTCATAAAGTTTTAAGCTAGGAAATCTTGGAATTTTCGTTATTGATGCTTCATAAGATAAAGAAGAAATAGATTGCACGACAACGTAGCAGGTACAACATATTGAAACGTGTACATATATAGCTGCTATTGCGAACATTTGATTAATAGAATTGTATGAAATGACAATTTGTCCCTTGCCATCAACACAGGTTAGTGCGAGCATGACTATGGACCCACTCGATGACCTCATCCCGACTGCTGCCATTGCAAACGAAACCTGCAGAACGTTCCTCTAACACGGCATCGTATACTACTTGCACCAGTCAATATATTGTCACGTGATGTTCATGTGATCAATAGACCGTCCGCCATTTTGAATGTCAAGGTCAAAGCATGGCATGCAAGGTGGCAGAACACAGTTTTCGCCGTATGGCGATTTTTATAGTCAAGGAGTCCAAAGTGAGAAGGTTCGACGCCGTAAAATTTATAGTAGAGTGCACAAGTAATTTACCAAAATTAAATATGTTCGACCTCAGACAAGCTGCAATGATATTAGTACATGTATTAGTATGATTATGGCCCTACCATTATAATATAATAAATGTGACATTTGTGTGGGTTGGCAGATAAACTTGAAAAAATGTGAAACGACTGAAGAAGATGGGGAATGGGAATGATGAATTTGGGGAAATGTGAATTCTTGACACGGGGAAAGCGATACTTTACAGCCACCAACACGGTCACTTATTTGTGTTTTTATTTATGCCATTGCCAGCATATGCCAGGCCAATTCGTTTCAAAAGTGGTTCCGTCAACTTCTGAGACATCATAGCAATTATCAAAATAATTTCACTATTCACATTAAAAAAAACAATTTACAGACTTTCTCACTTTAGTCACATTATATTACATTTTTCCCATTAAGGTCACATTTGTACGCTTTGTATTGTAGGATAGCAATAATCAATTGAACTAATAAAGACATGTCGATACAAATGCAGTCCTAATGAATAACAGGTTAGAATTGTACGTAGACAGATTTAGTTTGTTGATGTAGAAAGATTTGGAGTGCTGACGTAGACAGATATGGTGTTTGATGTTGTCAGATTTAGTGTGTGGACGTAAGCTGTGGACTACGTATACATATCTAGCTTACTTTCTTTGCTAGGAACAATATACAATTAAGTATAAAAAACGTGGTCCACTATTTCTTTCTCTTGCTTTAGACATTATGGTAACACATTTAGCAAAGTGGCCGTTCTTTCAAAAGAAAAAAAAGAAAATTTATAATTTTACATTAAACTGTATCTTTAGGCTGAGTTTTGGACTACTGTTTCGTATTTGTTGCGTAAGTTATTGTCTTTTTTGTGTCTGTTTAAAGTGCTTATGACACCAAAATATGACCTTATCTCATTGTAGTTGACATAACTAGTATTACCTGGCTGACAGACACATTTACAATAAATATGCATGGTTCTCCTGTTACATTAAAAACTTTAATGCCCTGTTTTGGAAAAGTCAGCACAAGCCAGTCCTGGCAGGCGACTTACATCATTTTATTTTTTGCATTTCTGTATTCTTTCCTGATCTGATGTCACCCAGTGATGTCAGCTCAGGAAAAGGCACAGAAATGCAAAAAGTAAAACATAGAGATGTAAATAGAGATGCCTGAAGTGGGCGATTGTAAAAGAGTACTTGTAAGAGACGGGGTGGGGTAGGGTCGCTAGCGATCTCACTAAATATATACATTTCTTTTAACTCGCATTACCAACAACTGTATGACCCATGTGCAGACAACTCAGCATGACCTCATTTCACTCCGACTAACCGTTAGCCGGAGGGCAGTTTGCTTTGCTCGGTCAGTGAGACACTGGAGAACAAAAGGCAATGTTCTCACTAGGCTGGTTGAGTGTAGTGCCTGTACACCGTCTTTTAACTAGCGCAGGGGTGTTTGTTTAAAACTTTGACTTTAGAATGAAGCTATAACAAATGGATAACAAAACGTGCCCCTCGATAAGGAGGAAATAATATTAATGTATTGATTAATACTAATGATTTGCAAGGCATTCCATGACAGACCTCAAGATATTTATGAACTTACATACAGTTTTGTTGTGCCATACGGAAAATTTGTACGCTGAACCGCACACACACAAACACACACACACACACACAGACTCACCGACCTGGAAGACCTGCTAGGTTACGATGTGGGTCAGACGTGATCGAAGTACAAATTGGGTTGATTCGCACGCAGCTAGGTCAAACTTGCAAGGGGGTGGGACGCCAAGGCATTACTTCTATAGGGAGGCGAAAACTTTTCCATGATCAAGGATCTAAGGTAAGGCGATAGCAAGTTTTGAAACTTCTTCTGAAATCTATAAAGCCGGCGTATCATACCTAAAGAGTCTACGAACTCTATAGGCCATTATGGGCAGAAATACAACTGACTTGTCGATCATGGCACGATTTTGAGAGATCGGCAAGTGTTCGCAGAGTCTCGTCATATTAGACAAGGTGGATTTTTAGTCACTTCTAGATTTTGAAATTTAGCGATCGACCTTCTTCTCATCAACAAATTCGGCTGAAGTGTTTGACAGCCTAACGTCGATTTGAAAAGCATTATCACAGGAATAACAGCAAAATGACATGGTAGTAGTCTCTTGTGTTGTCAATCGACTCTTCAATAGAGACATAACTGTTAACGTGCATAGACTACGTAACTATGTACTAACAACAGAGATCCCTTAGACGTCAAGGGGACGTTGAAGAACTAGTACTCTTGTCTACCTGGTGCACGAGGGATACAAAATAGAAATGTTAACGTTAAAGTGGGAGGGTGGAAGTGTAATTGTTCTGTCAACCTTGTCGAATAATGTAGGCAGTAGACTCACGCCTCGGGGCGAATAATGATCAGATCAGCAGCTGAAGCACATCAAAATAATCCACCTCAGTAAATGCAATATGGAGAGATCTTTTTTTAAACAATTTCCCTTAGGTTTTAATGTTGAGTAGGGAATGTATTGTTGACATGGCCGCTATTTATGACATGTAATGAATATATGAATTAAAATATTTATTGACACAAAAAAGTTCATGGACTTTCAAAAGGTCTATATCTATAGACAAAAGCGGATACAAATGAATTAACGTAGTACATACCGGTATATAAATAAATCGAATTGTTTGCTACTATACTACTTGCTAGTTCTAGGCTCTAAGCATGATACGAATACCATTCGGCAGCAGGGAAAGTGACGTATCTTCACAATTCGTCGGTTTAGTTTAGTTTGAAGCTAGTTGCAGCTAAACTAGTAAGATGGCGTATATGGAAAAAAAACTGGTACGTTTGGCTCTTGATATTTGTTTAAATTACTCATGCTAAATTGTCTCCAGTACATCCTCATTTTTGTGCGTAGATATGTGGTGGACTGAAACAAACACCGTAGTCACTATTAGTAACAAATTGAGGCTAGTTAATCTTATATTGCTGTTTTATTATTGTCTCTTTCAATATAACAGATGGCAGACGGCGGTAGTGATAAATCTGATAAACCGAGACCGATCTTACACTGTGGAATATGCCTGGAGCCGTTCAAAAACCCAAAGGCATTGGCCTGTCTGCACACCTTCTGTCAGGACTGCCTTTTGAGCCTGGTCGGCAAGAGGTCGTACCTAACCTGCCCGACTTGCCGGACCTCGGTCAGCCTGCCCCCGAAGGGAGTTACAGGTCTCCCCGATAACTTCTGGTTATCGGAGTTGTCCACGTCCCCCACCAGACGGTCTAGCGCACTGTACCTGGCGTCGGCGTCATCAAAGGGCACAGAGGGTCTGGAGAGGGACTCTGGTATTTCAGAGTCTGACAGTCCGAATGGAGCGTTGATGGAGAGTGACCTTCAACCGGTAGGAACAAGGTCAAAGGCAAAGCAAAAAACGAGACCCAGTATTTGCGGGAAAAACGTCCACAGCGACGAGGACGTCCGGTTCTTTTGCGAACAATGCGAGGAAACGGTCTGCGAAGGTTGTTTGAAGAAGCACGCTGGTCATTCCGTCTGCAACATGGCGGAGGCTGAGGAGATGAGGACTTGCGAGATGCAGTCTCTCATCGGCATGCTGACGTCACAGGTCAATGACCTGAACGCGGGGGCCAAGAGACTCCAGGACCAGCAGAAACAGCTTCAGCAGGAGAGAGGACGGGCGGAGAGTCAGATCAGGCGCACCGCAGGGCAGTGGTGGGACGCGGTGAAGCTCTGCGAGGAGAATCTGCTACAAGAGCTGGAGAAGGTGTACGAGAGGCTGAGAGGCCCCCTGGCGGAACGGCATGAAAAAGCAGTGGCGCTCTCTACGGAGACAGCCACCGTCGTTAGCCAGTCTCGCGGAAAACTGAACAGAGCAGGGGTCATAGAAAAGCTGACGACCGTCCGCAAGCTTGGCGAAGCTCACGACCGAGTATTAGACTCAGTAAACGAAACGAACAGTTTTGCAGCACAGCGCATTAAGTTCTCGCCGAGGCAAATTTCCGTCTCGTAAACGGTCGTCGCCTTTCCGAACGGTCGTCGCCTTTTTTCAGAACGGTCGTCGCCTTTCGGAGCGGTCGTCGCCATTTCCGATCGACCGAACTTCAGTTCCGAATATCCGCGACATGTTCGGGACTTCCCCGAGTTCTTTGAATGTGTGAAATCACACTTCCTGAAGATAACATCGCGACCGAAGACGGGCCAGAACTTGGCTAGGTGGATTGAAGTTGCGTGGGTGCTAGTACATGTATTATAATTATAAGTTCCGGGGGTTGAATTATCTAGGTAAGAACTAGGTTAGTGTTTGAGAAATTCTCGATTGGAACGGGAAGGGTTTGGGTAACTCTGAACTCGAATGTCTCTGGGTATTTATTTTTCTTGTATGTGAACATGTCCTCTCCCTTTTTTCTTTGTTTCCTTTTGAAATGCGAATAAACATTATTTGAAAAAAAAAACCTCTGAACTAGAACGTTTGTAGGTTTTCATACATTGCTGAATTTGAAACGGGGGCGAGAAATACTCCACATGCATTTTTGGAACAGCCCATTGTGCGAGCATGTAATTTATGAATGCTGCAGGATGGTCTGACTCAGAAAACATTCATTCGGAAGCACCATCACACATGCAGGCATTTACTCTGACCAAGGACATTATGTCCTGACTGACTGACTCACAACTCCACCACAGCCGGGTTTTATTTTGTTGTCTCAGTGCTTGCCCAGCATAGCTAATCTCCAAGCAGATCCCTCTCGGTGGCAAAAAGACAGTATCAAATTGGCCAGGCAGTATCCATTAGCCAGAGAAGCTCCGCGGCCACCGACGGGGTGGGGATAAGAACAAAAAAAAACGCCATATATAAAAAGGTAACGATAATTCCCCACAACCTCTGCTTGGAGAGTACAGCATAGCAGGCCATTTCACACTTGTCACCAGCATGGCATTGATGTGCTACCCAGTGAATGTGTCGTATTTACATACAGTGCAGTGGTGAATGTGTCAAGTATTAACATTCAGCAAGGTAAAAAAACATAGACATTTCGGGATGAAAATAGCTTTACAAGTTTGTCAAAACTCCTGTCAAAGTAAGACATTGTCCCCCTTCTAAAACAGCAGGTCCTTTATTAATCCTACATGAATTTAACATAAACGAAAGGAATACATACCACAGGGATTGAGAAATATAGCACAGGGACGGAATCTATGTTTGTTTTTGG
>NW_017803887.1:2656023-2687693 GCF_001625305.1 Branchiostoma belcheri
ACATGCTATTTTGGAACAGCCCATTGTGCGAGCATGTAATTTATGAATGCTGCAGGATGGTCTGACTCAGAAACATTCATTCGGAAGCACCATCACACATGCAGGCATTTACTCTGACCAAGGACATTATGTCCTGACTGACTGACTCACAACTCCACCACAGCCGGGTTTTATTTTGTTGTCTCAGTGCTTGCCCAGCATAGCAGGCCATTTCACACTTGTCACCAGCATGGCATTGATGTGCTACCCAGTGAATGTGTCGTATTTACATACAGTGCAGTGGTGAATGTGTCAAGTATTAACATTCAGCAAGGTAACAAAACATAGACATTTCGGGATGAAAATAGCTTTACAAGTTTGTCAAAACTCCTGTCAAAGTAAGACATTGTCCCCCTTCTAAAACAACAGGTCCTTTATTAATCCTACATGAATTTAACATAAACGAAAGGAATACATACCACAGGGATTGAGAAATATAGCACAGGGACGGAATCTATGTTTGTTTTTGGTTGAAGCAAATGTCTCTGGTTGAAGATTCATTTGTCATTTGTATAAACGGCATTATATGAACCCTTCTTCAGTTTGTTGGCGAAGGGAAACAAGAATAGGCTGGAGAAGATCCAGGCCTAGGATCGTATGCTGATCTTATAAAATCAGCAGTTGAGGAGACAAGTTACTTTTCTGGCCCGCCTACGGTCGCCATGTTATGGACTGAGTGCGATTCACACATTCCAAGAACTCCGGGAAGTCCCGAACATGCCGCGGATATTCGGAACTGAAGTTCGATCGCTAGGAAATGGCGACGACCGCTCCGAAAGGCGACGACCGTTCTGACAAAAGGCGACGACCGTTCGGAAAGGCGACGACCGTTTACGAGACGGAAATTTGCCTCGCCGAGTATGGTGCCAGGAGGTCTTGGGCAGATCGTAGTAGAAAATAAAGATGTTCCCGAGGATAAGGTAGATAAAAACGTGACCAAATCTGGCAAAAGATCTAGAGTCGCGTCCGGTCCAAAAATCGAACAAGAGTTACTGGCAACATCACCCAAGAATGTACCGTCACCAATCACCACGTCGGAGGAGCCTAGCCTCGAAGAAAAAATCCGCGTCCGCGCGAAGGTCACAACCGTCGGTGGGAACGAGTCCTCAGAAGGTCGTATCGATGAGCCAACCGGCGTGGCCGTTTCTGACGACGGACTGATCTTCGTCTCTGATTGGTCCAAACAGAGAGTACGGGTCTATGACGAGGAAGGCAGGTTCCAGCGCAACATTCTTGTAGTGGAGAAGAACAGTGTAGTCAGGCCAGGCAGGATGGCTTTCGACTCCTCCAGAAGACAACTCTACGTCCAGTGTACGAGTTCCTCTGCGGCAGTCGGCGCCAAGAAAACTGTTAAGGCATGTAGAAACATAAGAATTCGATCTATTTCTATCATAAATTGTCAACTACGCTCAAGTGGTATGTATTTAGCCTAAAATCCAGTCTTTTTAGTTCATAGATAGAGAAGTGATGCCAGTTGGAAGCAGACTACAGCTAACAACAGTGACCTAATTCCAGGTTAGACTAAATCTGCAAATGCTTTTTCAGGCCTTCACAGAAAAAGGCGACCACCTGTTCGACATCAGCTCTGGCCTGCACTGCCCGCACGACCTGGCCGTGTGTCCGAAGACCGGCCGCGTGGTCATCCTGGACACCGAGCTGCGGGTCCTGCTGACCGTCAGCCCCAGCGGCAGGCGTGTCCGGTCCTTCAGCTGTTACCGCGACGTCACAGCCCCGCCCCCGGTCTGTATGAACTCCGTCGCCGTGAACGGGAACGGGGACATCGTCCTCGCCGACTGGTGGTACAACAATGTCAAGGTAAGACTTAAAACTGGCCGACTGGTGGTACAACAATGTCAAGGTAAGACTTAAAACTGGCCGACTGGTGGTACAACAATGTCAAGGTAGGACTTAAAACTCGCCGACTGGTGGTACAACAATGTCAAGGTAGGACTTAAAACTCGCCGACTGGTGGTACAACAATGTCAAGGTAAGACTTAAAACTGGCCGACTGGTGGTACAACAATGTCAAGGTACAGATGCAGTACTAGTTACCAAGGTGACAGACGTCTGGTCAAGGTCATTGACTTTATTTGTTTGGAGAACAGAAGGAAGAAGAAACTAAGCAAAAATAATATGTTAACCTTCGCAGAAGGCAAACATAATAATTCTAATAATATTAATTTTCCTTCCCAGATCCTGAAGCCATCGGGTGAAGTTCAGCTGACGTTCGGGACGCCCGGCTGGGAGGAGGGCCAGCTGAACCGGCCGGCGGGGGTCTGCGTGGAGCCGGCGGGAAACATCGTGGTGGCGGACGGGAAGAACGGGCGGGTCCAGCGGTTCGACCCCGCGGGAGGGCACGGGGAGGTGCTGCTACACGGGCTGCAGGCGCCCAGCTGCGTGGCGAGCGCGCGGGACGGACGGGCCGTGGTGCTGGACGAGGGCAAGAAGGTCGTACTGCTGGTGGAGTATCATGATAAGTAACATGTCATAAAAAATGTCATGACTATGCATGGTGTACAAACTGGTGGATGTACATATGACATACATGTAATTACATTTTACGTTAAAACAGATTCTTACGACTTATTATCAGGCATGCAATTAATTATTGCTAATGCTCAATATGCGTAAATAATTATCTAGCAGTTGACAGCTGATCATAAAAAAGCTCGAACATAATTACAGAAATAACAGAATCACTTTGAATTTTTGTGTAAAATTTATTTTAAGTGCCTTCAAAGCAAAGCGTATACATGTTAACCTACTGTATGGATTTCCTTTCAACGACAACAAAAAAACAGTAGCACCAAAGAGTACAAAACTCCATGTCCTTTAATAATTTCATCAGGTCGGTGGATTATTCAATAGGAAAGTACTTTATTCACATGCACAACCATTTGCCCAACAAGAACCACTGTTTTAACAAATGTTTGTCATGTTTAAAGTTAAAACTTTTGGCCCAACACAAAAAAATTCTCTCACCTTCATCTTTCGACCAGTCACTCTAGTCTTCCTCAGTAGACTGACCCAGTGAAGCTTGTCACATGGCTTCTTTGAAGTGTGACGTCAACACTGGGTCAAAGGTATCTGGTAGACGATGTCGGCCCCCGTCACGGTTCAATGAAGGGTGATGGGCCCTGATGTATATGGCTTCCTTCACACCTCTCAAAAATAGGCTTGTTCAGTCTTGTTCAGCTTCACTGGGTCAGTCTACTGAGGAAGACCAGAGTGACTGGTCGAAAGCTCTAGGTGAGAATTTTTTTTGTGTTGGACCAAAAGTTTCAACTTTAAATATGTAACTACCAACACAGATGAACTTTCATGATAGTAAATGTTTGTCATCTTCCTCATGTCTCAATAACCTATCATAATTACCCTGATGAAGATGACAGGCGGTCAATGAAATGTCGGCTCTTGTTAAACAAGTGTTTTTGAATAAAGAGCTTTGCTATTCTGACAGTGTGTTGTCAGCAAGTCTGGAGTAATATCACAGTGTATATTACAAATCAACAACAATTATCAACCATTTTAACAAAGACTAATTAATTAAGTAACACAGATTTGGCTATTTCCATGTATTCATGACTTGGTGCATTTGCAGTTTTCTGTAGTGTTATCAGACCTATACATACATATTCTATATATGCCATGTATAGGTATGTATGGTTTATTATAGCTTCATGTTAGTAATTGATGTTTTTCCCCCTGGAACTCTGTTATTGATAACAATACTGCCAGGTTTATGCAATAAGATTATATATGATTAATAAATTGGTAGCCAACTAAAGTTGCTTCAGTACAGGACAACCACATTATACTAGTAACTGTTAACATTTGAACACATTCTGACATCTCAGATATACATTCAATTATGAATTACATATCAAGAGTTACAGGTACAAATAATGTATTGAAATATTGACAAAAGACTGCAACGTCAACTATCCTCAAGTTCACCGAGTAAAAAATTAAATTGAAGATACCATCCCCCTAAGTCCCAATCCCAAATTATGTGGTGCTTGTACGCGTAATTTTGATGTGTGTAGGATTATGCAGATTTTAATACGTTAAAATCTTTTGAGAGTTGTTCCGACAATAACAAAAGAAGTTAAGCGGTCCGTAAACTGTTAACAGTTTTATTGTACTTGAAAGGAATTTTAAAAAATGCAGTAAAAGACAGAAAATCATATCCGTCTTGCTGTGAGTCTGTACAGCTTGTTCGGCATTGTCACCAGTCCTAACCGAATTCCCGTCTGTCTCTTACTGCGTACACTCTCCATCCCTCCGTAAACTATCACGTCCCCCCTCCCCATCACTATGGAGTGGAGACTCGTCTCTTCCGGCGCGAAGAGTCCCTCGTTGCTCGGCATCTCGGACCAGCGGACTCGACCCGTGGTCCTTGCGGCGCTGATGTCCAACACGTACATGTGCATCCCCATGCAGGTTTGGCAGTCTCGCGGTACATCCGTGCAGCGGAATTTGTGGAGGGAAGAGGCAACCTTTCCGTTGTTACAGCGTGATGCGTCGGGCTGAGCCTTACTCGCCATGTCAGAACTGCATCCGCAGTCTTCCATTCGTCCAACAGGGGCTGACTCCGGCTGGGAAGGAGATACAGCTTCTCTTCCACTTTCACTGCTACTTGCACCAGGCGTTCTGTCTTCAAGAGATGCTGCCCCAAGACCTCTGCCTCTAGAAACAACACCTTGACCATTTGAAACAATTTCACTACTGCTTCCCAAAGTGGTGTTGCTAGATTTAACCTTAAACACTGCCAGCGAGCTGACATTTCTATCTAACTCTCCTCTTCCGTTACTGCCTTGTAGTGGTAGTGTTAGGTTTCTAAAAGACGTTCCGGCCTGTGGTTGTAGACTGTCCATCTTTGGTTGTTTGGACACACTTCCGTTGGGCAGGTTTGGTCTCTTTCCCTCGGACATACTTCCTGAAACTCCTCCCCATGCCCCACGTGGTTCTTCATCATCTTTTACATCACGTGGACTAAAACGTAACCTTTGTTGTTGATGACCACTTGTGCTAGGCTGTGCTGGAAGACTACGTGATGCCTCGCCCTGTTCTGTAACGTCCCTCGCTTCACGCGGGCCGAATCGTAACCTATGCTCCTGCTGCCCACTTGCCCCTGGCTGAGGCGAAAGTGTGCGTACAGGCCGCGTGAAGGATCCCCGTACGCCGTTCTCACACCGGCGCTCGTCCCTCCCGTTTGTTCCATGTGGACACTGGCTGGGGTCGAAGCTGGGGGGCAGCCGGCGCAGGGTTTGCAGGGAGGGGTGGCGGTGGGTCTCCAGACGCAGTGGTGATGGCTTGTTGTGCAGACTGGACATGTTAGACATGTTGGGATCCTGACTAAGGAACACCACGTAGTTACCAACCTGTGGAAGGACAGAAGGCAACTTTGTACTTGTTTTTTTTTTTATGTATGTTATTAACAATGACGAATAACCATATAACCTCCTTTTGTAATAATATGAGGCACACGTCCTGTTGTAAACTTCAAGTTGAAATCATACTATACTTCCCAAACAAACAGGTTGAGACAGTCCATCCTGGCTCACCTTGGCAACAATTGAAATTCCTTTTGGGGACAGTGCTGGGACAATAGGAAGAAAGTTAATTACGAGGCCTGAATATAATACTATATTAATAGTCTTCACCTTGCAGCCAGGATGACACCAGATGTGTGGTGCAGCCAGGCTCTCGTTGTCCACCCCCAGCTGACTCCAGGTCCACGGTGTCGTGTCTAGCCTCAACATCCAGGCATCACTGAAGTTCTGCAGGAGAACACAACACTGTCACGGATACAGTCACTGTACCCTACACTGCTTGACTTGTGGCTCAAAGCATATAATTTTTTTTGGCTTCTTATCCCTGGCAGGCCCCACTATTGTGTCCTTGAAAAAGGTACTTTACACCTATTTCCTCACTTGACTCAGATATAAATGAGTACCTAGGTTCTGTTAGGAACGTCCTCTCGGATAGGACATAGGCCGGATATCCTACATGTTTAAGAAGAGCCACATCTTAAGCATGTTAAAGATCCTGTCAAAGTTGTCACAGATGCAGGGGACCTTCCTGGAGTGAGTGGTTCAAATCTTACAGTCTGGCCTCAGGTTTGACATCTTTTAAGAGGTGATACTCACCAGTCTTGTTGTGTCAATCCTTACGTAACTGTGGTAAATCTACATAAATAAATGAATAAACAAACCCTCAGTTCTCACCTGATTGGCTCCTCCACATCCACCAATGATCAGGATAGTTTCATCATCCAAAACCACCTGTTAAAAAGCAGCAGCAACATATATGTTTTACATCTTAGATCTTTTACATTTTAGATCTCCATTAGTATGGTAAATTCCATACTATTCTTCCTGGAGTCCAGCAACATAAAATAACAATAGTAATAATTACTTTATTAGCAATAATGATAATAAATAAAACATACAAAATTATACTGCAATCATAACAAACAAAACAAAATCAGCATAGAGAAATAAATGTAGTTAGCAAACATAGTTGTACCTGTGTGTGTCCAAACCTGGGGAGAGGGGGTGTACCCTGCACTTGCTGCATGCTCCACTCCATGGTCTGTAGGTTCAACACCCAGACATCATTGGACCTGGAAGGGACACATCATACGGTTACAGTTTGAGTAATAATAATAAACTAGAAAGGTAACGTTTGCAAAGCAAATGCAAAATGTTTACCTTCACATATGGTCCGCTCTATTAATTCCTACTCAAACACATTCATATATATAAACATATAAATGGCTACAAGACTCACAACCCCCCCACCTCCTCTGTAGACTGAGACACCCCCCTATCACACACCCCCGCCTACTTACCTCCTCTGTAGACTTAGACGACCCCCCTATCATCACCCCCCCCCCGGAACCTCAGTTTCCCATCCAAGTCAGCCTAGCGGGGACCAATAGGCGGGCAGTATTTCGACCACACCCACAACCCCCGCTTTAGCAAGACATGGTTGAAAGAGATGTTTATTAAACTTGTTCAAAAGATACCTTTGTAAATTGTTTTCTGAAATTCTGCGTCTTTGAATAGTTGGAGCAAAATAACTACCGAGCCGAGTTAAACCATTTTGGCACTGGGCTTCTGGTGCTTACGTCGGCCGCGCGGCGTACAGAACAGTATCTTAGGCCAAGTCTTTGTCTGTGAAAATGTAAGAAAAGAGGCCTTGCAGTCCTGTCCTGCCGATAACCTTGTCCCAATTAAACTTTGTTACCCAGGCGGTATGATCTCTAAAATATGAGCGGCAGCATCTCGATACCCTTTTTAAAGACAAGGTTTAATTTGCCGATTCCGAGTTTCCAGTGCTGAAGCCGCCGACTCTGGACACCAAATGTTGACGTAACTTCGGCACTGGAGATCTAGGACGGAAGCCGCCTCACCTCTGTGTACCGAGTGCTGAGAAAGGAACCCGTTACTTCGGTACTTGCATTATTTTCATTAACCCCAAATACGCCAATTCTTACATTGTTTATCTGACATTTCCAACTCAGATTACCTACCGCGCTGTACGGTAGGATGCTGTTCAACCCCATTGTCGAATGGAATCGCCCGCAAAGTGGGCGTGGCACCGAATGCTGGTCACCCATTGGTCGCCGCTAGGCTATGTGGATGCGAAATTGATCTAGCCCCCCCCCCCCTCCACCGCCTACTCACCTCCTCTGTAGACTGAGAGATCCCCCTATCACCACCATCCTGTCTCCTATCACACTGGCCCCATGCCCAGCTACAGGAGGGGGGGAGGGCGAGGTCACCACATAGCTCCATCTGTTGTCTGTAGGAGTGTACAGGTGGATCTCATCAAAGTACCTGTGGTAAAAATGTTATACAGAAAAATCTATTGACACAACAAAAGTACATTGACTTTCGTAAGGTCTATAACTATATGTTGCTATATGTATATGTGGTAGAAATACCCACTGTCATAATCTTGCCATGCAAGTCTTGTTTTCTGTGTGAGAGTTATTGGAAACACAATATGTACATGTATAGCCTCCATAGCATGCCAAAAACAGGTGGTTTGGGGGGTCTTCATGGTTTTTGGGAGCTTTTATGTGCTATTTTCTAATTGCATATAGACAACATAGACGGCCTGGTTGAATTACCCCCGTTTAGAACTGGGCTAATCAGGATATAGCCGAAGTCCACCAAACCCCCAGTTCTATAAGCCTGCTACAGAGGCTATAGAATGTAGGTGAAACACAGAGACTTGTACTTGAAACACTGCTGTACCTCTCGGGTTGGTGGTAGGGGTAGGGGCTGGGTCGAGCACATCCTCCAAACAGCAGCAGGCAGCGCTTGTACCGAACCAGGGACGCCCAGGCCTTGGGGGAGGGGTAGGAACCTGACAAGCCCGGGCAAAGGTGAACATGGTGGGACAAAGTACTGTACATTTACGTGAATTACATGTACAAGTCAATGAGCGCAAACATTCATCAATAATATATGTACAAGGCATTTTTGGATCAAGATCAAGATATTGCTAAAAATTAGGCATTATGTAACAACAGAGTGAACTTTGTTTGACCTTATTATTCTGATAAAAATCAAGTGACAGATACATTGTACTTAAATTTTGAAACATTGAAATTTTAAAATGTTTGTTGCTAAGAAAAAATTCAAATGTCTGTGGTTTACACAGTGAAATTTTCAAACATTTGTGGTTCATGTCACACAGCTAGAATAAGACATCAGATTATTCATTTTCACTTTATCAAACTATTACATACTATAGTATTGCCCCCTTTATAAAACATCTTCCTTAGCCCTACCCCCTTCCTACCACACACAAAAATGGATTTACACTAATTACAGTAACAGTACACTAATCTGCTTTACTGATATTTCTAGTCATTAATGACTGCTAAGAACAGTGGCAGATACAACCTCTGGCAGTGACTTTCAATGACCCTTAGAAAGATTGGTATTAAATTGGTACCTACCTGCTGCCAGTGGTCTCACCCATTCCTCACTGGCCAGGTCAAACCTCCAGAGGTCGTTGAAACAAGTGTTGGGATTGGCCACGGAGCTTCCTCCGAACACGTACATGGCCTGGTCGTCGTCATAGTAACAGGCGCTGTGGGAGATGCGAGGCGCGGGCTGTGGTTGGTGGGAGGGACCGCGGATGGTGTGCCATTGGATGGTTCCCTCACCAATGGAGGTGATGAAGGATTGGTAGTGCTGCTTGCTAACACCTGGAGGGAGTGAAGGGTACTGTTACTGTTACTACACTAAACTACAGTGGGAATCTTGAAATAGAGACGACTTCTGTATATAGTCACTGCACTTGTTTTTGTTCTTGTTGTTTTTACCACCACCACCGGTCACGCCGGGGAAGAACCACTCCCCTAAGCACTAGGCACCGCGAGGGGTGTTGCTTAGTATTGTGTAGAAGTAGAAAATATGAATATTGCATACTGGAATGCTATATATATTCTAATGCTAAGTGCTAGGAGTCTATACATTACAACAACACTATATACTACCTATCACTAGTATTTAATGTTAACATGTTAACGTCCTTTATTGGCTGTAGATGCTACTCTACTCTTAACTGTTAGTTGCCCTTTCTTCCCTTTTTTGAAACATTTGGAAACATAACTAACGTTATAGTTTGTCTGCTATACATTCGTTCTTTCATGACATCAAGTGTTTAAACGTGTCCTGCTTTGACATTTTCTTACATATCTTGTCTTATTGTAAAGTAACAAATAGCTCTTGACGTTCATCTTCATATATTGTACAGTCAAGTAGACACTGTATCTCGTTTTTAATTTATGCATACCGACCTTTGATAAGTCTCCGCCACAGTTTACAGACCAGCGCGGCGGTTTTGTACTCCCCGTACGGAGACAGGAACAGCAGGATCCGCTCCAGTAGCTCCTCTGGGAGATCGTTCACCGAGAAACCGCCACAGGAGACACTGTCGTCCATTATTGTCAGCTTGCGAGAATTTTCGCCATACACTACTACTATACTGCGAGCTAAGGGGGAGGGGGGCGTTTTCGCCGTCTTCACTGCAAATTAGGCTACAAAACCACGTCTGTAACACTGATGACACTGTTATTTTCTCTTGTGCAGAGAAAAGTCTAGCTGGGATTAAAAAATCACTGTGACGCAACAATAGCTGTCTTTTACACCTCATAAAACTCGAAAATTTACGACGCAGTGACTACGAAACTGTATCTTTTCACATCTCACCGCAAAGCATAGCGGGATCTGGACGTACACATTTCTAAGCGGGGATGTCATAAAGGTTTTATATTAAATAACCAATGAATAAAATTGAAGAAAGAAACCACGAAAACGCAAGTATATGTAAAGATATTAATGATTTAGATTAATGTTTTGATAGTCTTAGATGATCAAACTTTTGATTGTAAGAAGTAGTAGTTAAAAATAAATTGGGGATACCTCATTCAGATTGGATGATTCCATTGGTTCAAACAAAATGGCGCCCGAAGTTTTCGAATTTTTCAGGTCGGTTGTGAAAATGATGTAAAATGTCTGCCCCGGTGACGTCGTTGGTTTCTCCGGGCGCCCTGATCAGCCCCGAGTGGTACAAGACGCCGGAGGGACGCGAGTACCTCGCCGGGATTCTCAGGAGGAACAGGCGCCGGATTTTCGGTGAGGAAACGTGCAGGTGGTATAAGGGGGAGGGGGGCTTAGACGCACAGCTGCTCAGCATGTACATCTACATGTAAAACACTTCCAGCAACAAGCTCAAGTCACTAATATACATTTGATCACTTGATTTTGCAAGGTAAAAACATGGTAAAAACGAGTATCCAGCATCACTTGTCCTCTTGGAAAGTTGGATGGGACGTAAATCGGAGAACCACACCACACCTCTAGCACGTTTGGTAATGATCCCACTGCACTGGAAGAGCAGGGCCAGGTCCTCCCAATGTGACTGTGACTGTTCAAACCTTGTAGTATGGTCTTACTCATGTTGTAAGTTTCAACATACAAAACTGGTGTATCGTGCTAAAGGCGGTTTGCTAGGTGAATGTTGGATAAAGATAAAAACAGAGTAATTTCTGCAGGTCTGTTGGAGCGTCCCAGCCTGTCTCCCCAGCAGGACCCAGAGATGGTCTCCTATAAGATCTACCTGGCTGGGAAGTCAGGCGTCGGCAAGACGGCAACAGTCGCCAAACTGGCGGGGATAGAAGTCCCACCTACACACCAGGAGGTGAGTATAAGGCCTACGAAAAATGTTGTGTTTCCTGTTTCAGTCCTGAGAAAATTAGGGTTGGTAGGTAACATTGTTAGAGATTATCTCTTTTGAATTTTTTTTTTCATTAGCCTTTGGCGATCTCTGGTGACCCAACTCACGATACAGTAAACATAAGTAATGTTAAACTTGCATGAGGACACTTACAAGTTGGAAAACCCATATTGTACAACGTTTCATTACTCAGGTGTCAGATCTCATGGAGCTAGAAAAGGTCAATCAGCTCGAAAATTTTATGTCCCTTGCAGGCATCCACCCATAAAAAAGATAGGGTCGGTCTAGAAACAGGAAAAAAATTTTTTTCCTAAGCATAAGAGTAGACCCTTGCTCCCCATCTGTTCTACCACACATGTGCAATTATACTTGCCTGCAGTGTCACTTTTAGGCTTAATCACACAGTCAAATATCCCCCCACTCTTCCTGTACTAGCAGCTATCTCTCATGGACATTAGCATACAGAAGTCACAAACCCACAGACAGTCCCACCCAATACAACACCTCTGTAAAAACATGTGATTTTTTCCCCCAGACACCTGGTATCCAGACTACAGTCCTGTACTGGCCAGCCAAGCTGGTACAGAGAGAAAAGGTCATCATGTTCAAACTGCACTTCTGGGATGCCGGGGAGCAGGCTCTCAAGAAGTTTGACCACATTTTACCTGTGAGTGGTAAATTGTTTCTTGCCTTGGAATAATTGTTAAACATTACAAGATATGTTTAAACGTGGGAGTAGGTAGGGGAGTGGTTGGCATTGAAATTTGAGTCAATTTTGACTCAAATTTAACTCAAGTTTGATTTGATTCATATCGAAAGGTAGGTATGGCTTACATCTGGTCTGAACCCGTACGTAAGCTCATCTTGATCGGCCGTTGTTCAAGGGAAAGTTCTGAATTCTTTATGAGGGCTTTAGGTAGACAGCTCTATTACTATTATATATATATCAAGTAGACAGACTGAGACAGTACATTAGAGATTACAAGAAAATGCATCAATTATGAAACTTTGTTGCACATGTTTTCAGGCGTGTAAAGACAAGGTGGATGCTGTACTGTTCCTTTTCTCCTTCACCGACCGCTCCAGTTTTGAGGACCTGCCCCACCTCATGTCCCGCGTAGTGGAATCTTCCGAGTCCATTCTCAGGCTGGTGGTCGGGACAAAGTATCCTATCAAGGAAGAACTTTCTAATCAAATAAACAATTACTAGTAGTTAATCCACCAGTCAATGTTTTCTGCGCAAGCATTATTATTATTAAAGTGTAGTTTTGATCTTATATATGACTTATCGCTGCTTGTGCACTACAGTGTGGTTTTATTTTGTTACATATTTTTTTTGCTTATCTTTCTTTTTTTTATTCCAACCAATCAACATAGCAGAAGTACACAAAAATAAAATAGTTCTGAAATACTTCTATTGTGTTGACTTTACATCTTCTAAATACAAGAAATAACACAGGGCAAAAGCAATACAAACAAGTACATGAATTGGACATGAAGCACAGAAAGCACTAAGCCTACATGTTCTTTTCTTACCTGTGACTCTGAAACTCATGCTTGATACATGGATTGTGAATTGGGAGTCTTTCTCTGACCCCTAACCTGCGAAATGCACAATTTTTTGCTATATCTTTCCTTCTTATTTTCTCTTTGGGTATACATGTATTTGATAAACTGTGGCATACTTGTATTCTGTCCCCCCCCCCCTGGCTCCAAGCTCTTAACTGTAGACTTAGCAGATACAACCAGACGTTACATAACAGATGATTTTTCAGTGTTTCCTGCACCAGTGCTGGTATGCAGAAAAAAGGAATTTGAGCCCTGCATGTATTACATGGCTACTGTGGCTATTCTAACCTCCCACCCCCATACAAGACCTTAACTCTAAACTTTGTAGATACGACCAGACGTTACATAACGAGGTGCCCACGCGGGATATCCGTGAGTTTGAGCATCGCTGGAAGGTCCCGGTGCTGATGATCCGTAACGTGGACGGACCGCGGACGCCTGACGGGAAAGCTCTGGACGGCCGGGCAGGGATCATGGAGGTTACAATTCTTCTTTTTTTTCCTTTATTCATACAAAAACAACATACAATTTACAAATAATGCAGTGTGTATATACAGCATGAACCAGTATCACCTAAGCAGCTTCAGTACACAGTGAACCATCACCAGTAACACATAGAGTGTACGGTGAGGCAGTAACACCTAGTTTTCAGTGCTTGTAAAACTTGAGAACCCCTGGTTTACGTTCAATCTGAGAGGATGTCAATCTAACTAAAGCTCCTTCACATTCAGAATCAGCAAGCAGAACAATTTTGACGTTGCACATCAGAACTCCTATGTCCTATGTATGTCTATATTTATTTTTGATTATAAGGCCATGTTGATTTGATTATATGGATGACATCCTCCGGGAACCCCAAAACTGATGCGTGCGTGCGAATAAAAAAAAAGTTTTGACAAAAAAAAAGTTGTTTTTATTATGAAATCTAAGTGGTCATGAGGGTTGAACAAATGGGACAGAATATGGTTTGGCGAATAATCTAGTCTTCAAGTTCATTTCTTTACAATTTCGTCTTTTTTCGTTGGATTTTGGCATTCTACGACATTGGTATGGTTTTTTATATGTAACTTACGGTATATTTTTGCTCGTTTTGCAACTGTTTTGTACGATTTACAGTATGGTTGAAAACTTTCTTTTTTTTTGGAAACGGCCGAAAATTCATGCGCGCGCGGATGTCATCCATATAATCAAATCAACATGGCCTAACATGACTTAATGGAGCTGTTCATTGCTGTTTTTAGGTGGCCCAGTTCTTGAATAGTATCTGTGAACACTTGTGGAGACACGACCAGATAGCAGCGGGGATCTACCGACCTCCAGACTACACAGGGGAACCCAAGATATCCTTCATCTAACTGTTATATCATTAGAAAAATCATCTGTCACACAACGCTGAAATATATGGCCTCCTGAACACTGCTGCTCATTGTTCAGGTGTAGGTCTGGGCTTGGTTCGCAGTTAAATTTGACTCAAATGTAACTTCTCTTTGGTCGAATAGAAAATATTTGCGCCCCCGATACAATCTACATGTATATTGTACGTACATGTAAGTCTTGTGCTATCAAATCGATATATGGTAATACATGTACATACATGCAAAGTTATCAAATGTCATCACATGATTGTATGTACAGTCTCTGACAATCACCCAAAAAGTGTGATATACTACTAGTATTGTTAAGTGATTTGAGTGCAATTGATTATATTGTTAATATCATTTTCAATGATGTAATTATAATTGCATGTATTATCAAGTGAGTTTCAAATGAACAGGATTATATTTATTATGATTGTAGCCCCTTGCTGGTTGGACAGCCGAACCATTGAATAAATAAGAATTATGATTTCGTGGCTATGTGTTAACAACTAAATAATAAAACTTAGAATGTGCATTATATATATTGTTTTATATTGAAAATGTGTGGTTACAGTCAATGATATATTTTTCGTAGTGAGGGACTTTTTTCTTGACAGTCTCCATTACTTAATAATGTGTCAAGATCATTACTTACTGTAATTCATTTATCTACATGTATGCCATAGGCATAGATACATTTTTTTGTGGTCTGAATTGATTTTGTGCTGGAATGGTCACAGCAATAAATATGAATTTAAAAATCTTACCCGAAATACATATCAGTATTACATATTATGAAACTGAAAGTTTGAACTGCAATTTCGAACACAAGAAATTGGACTTACCCAAATTTACATGGATATATACAATAGTACAGGACCAAATAAGTGCAAGAGGAACATGGATTCATAAATTCAGATGAACAAAGATGTTTCAAACGTTGACAGAAATTGATTATTGAATAATTATCATAGATATATGTAATGATATCTGTCTGATACAGTTCACAGACGATGATGTGGCAATATGAAAATCTATTACTAGACATAAGTATGGAAGATTCAAAATATGTAACACTGTATAGATGAAACTTATGCATTATGTTGCATTTTGCAAAGTTTGCACTTCTCAAATGGTCTATTCACTGTAGTTATACATGTGGATATGCTTCTCTATGGAAAAGATTCTTAGACATACTTTCAATGTACTCTATCGTGATTACTGTGCAATTAATTGTCCTTAATTGCAATGAAGATAAAATTGTTAAACCTACCAAAGATGTTGAATTTGCGACAATACTGTATACACTAAACTGATGGCACTCTGTGTTGTAAGGAAGTTTTGAAATTCTATTCACAGTGATTGTATACATTATTGTCAGGGATGTGTGAACAAACATATGGTATTTTGCCTTTGAATAATAACAGAATTGACTTTTTTTTTCAAATGTACCAAATAAATGTCTGAAAATAAACATCTATTTATTACATTTTTTGTCATTAGTCTGTTAGTGTTTAAGTTATATAAAAAATACATGTAATGTGGAAGAATGAAAGTACCTAATAGTATTTTTGCTAATAATTGCATAAAAAGTATGAAAAAAACTTGTTGTCCTGTGGTGGATTAAGCTATATTGAACTTGATGTCTGTTCCAAGTGTTCAAAGCGGCCCCTAAATTGCTAAAAACCCGTCTCTGGCCCCAAGGTCCTTGTCGCTTTGTAAACACACACAAGAAGTGGCCTCCACCAGGCCTTTGTACGGGAATACGGATCGTAGAATTCGAGAGAGTAAAATTGGCCAAGGGAGTCCGGCCGCGTGACCACATGTACATACATATTACATACATAGTACATACATTTGTACACACATACAATATCAACAATAGACATACCAAACATATATGACTGGTTTATTCAACTACCACAAGGTACAGTGTCGCAGAAGCCTTTGACAGGAGACTGAAGTACGCTGATCTTTTACAAAAGCACAAAACATGTTTTGTTAAAATATTACATATAGCGTACTCTAGTAGAATTTTAGACACAGATACAGTAGTTATAGGTTATCGGGCCCGTATAAGATAATCGGTTACGTATATAAGGCAATCGGTCACATACATCTATTTAAAGGTTTTACACGTTTACTCCTCAATAATATTTTCATATTAATAATATTGTCAGTTATAATTAATGCCGCAAGCTATAGTACTACAGTAACAATATATCGGGATAAAAATCGGAATATGGAACCGGAATATGGACTGTTTTGAAATACAATCAAGAATCTTGTACCATTCAGATTATACAGCCTGAGTATAGAGTCTGATCGACTTATATATAGGAAATAGTTCTGTAGTCTTTTTGTTCTTGCTGGGGGATGGAGATGATGTTTTTGTTTCTAATTCTGAATGAACGTCCAGTAGTTGAGGATCTAGGAAAAGGGATAACTTCATGTAGGAGGTGGTCGTCCTTTAGCATTTGCGTGATTATATTACCTGTCTTTCTGTAATTGATTTTATGTGACTTACTGACCGAATAGAATATACACATTTGTAAGCAAGCTATATAAATCTTGTTCAGTGAAGGGGTCAGAATTGATTGGTTTAATTAAAACCAAGCTTTTTTGTGGTGTTAAGTTTAATATCAAATGTACCATAGATGTAACACTTGATACTTTCAGATTCTTAATTATCCCCCATAGGTCTGCCTAGCCTTTGGGGCGGACCATCATCTTGGTCTCTTTTAGAGAATAGTACACGTTATCGTGAAAAGGAGACCAAAGAACTCCCGGACCGTTTCCGCTGTCGCTGTTAAACCCGTCCGTATCTCGGAAGTACGGACCGTTCAGATTACTATGGGATCCTAACCAAAAGTACCACCAGCCGCCACCATAGAACTGTGCCATTGAAATATCTAAGATCGCTTCCGGGTCCGACCCGCGAGCGGTGAAGTTGAGACCACTGTTTAGATCCATACCATTCCCGGCTGTTCCACTGTATCCATCGATAGCCAACGTGTAATTATTACCGGGACCAACTGAGAATGTGGAGTATTTAGCGTACTTGACATTTCCCTGCCAATCTTTGAGCTCAATGTACAGTTCGTAAGAGGTCTGGGCAGTGATGTGGTGGATGTTGTCCAACCCTAGCCAATACTCGCCACTAGAGTTCCCAAACCCGTCTCGGTATGCATCAATGAAGCGGTAAAACTCGAGGGACCCGTTAAACCTCCTCTGTATGACCGTCCACCCTCCCCCATCTGTGGTCTGATCACAGTATACAGAGAGCTTATCCCTAACGTTAACAGGTTTGATAAAGTAAACGCCATTGGTTGTTGAACCAGCAGTATAGATATGAGAGCAGTCCTGGTATTGGTTCATTCGCTCCTGATCATTGCCGCTGAATTGTTGTCCAGGGTTGTCTATAGGATGAGGTTTGTAGCCGAGGTCACCGTTGTTTTCCTTGCCTTTTTCAGATGTCGGTGCTGCAAAATAGTAATGGCCTCGTTACCGACAAATATTTGAACGCGTCTTGAGATTCTATTTGCTTGATTTAAAAAATCCTTTATAATGGTATATTAAATTGATTTTTTATTCAATAATTCTGAATCCACTGCTTCCGTGACGTCACGTTATGCAGCTGACACAGGTGACTCAACAAAGACGGGAGGCGACACAGACTTTTACCGAGACATTTGCATAACGTGACGTCACGGAAGCGATGGATTTCTCATTCCTTGACAAAGACAGGAGTTGACAATGTACAGTAAAAACGTTGGTAAGTTCAAACCCTTGTGTTACAGTTTAAACTGGTTCATAACCTAACTCACGTTGTTCGCGTTCCTTATCGGTGTATTGTAGCTCCAGTGTCCGTTCAACGTCAGCTGGCTTTACTCCAGGGTCCTCCAGTGTTTCTATTATAATGGTAGAGAAAAAAAGTATAACTCACTCATCCTAAAGGCCCTGTTCCAAGTGTTATGTGTACCGGTCAATTAGGCCATCTCGATTTTATTAAATGGATGACATCCTCTGGGAACCACAAACTGACGTGGGCGTGCGAATAAAATAAGTTTGGCAAAAAAGTTTCCTTCATTATGAAATTTACGTGGTCATAATTATATAAAAGGTTAAACAAATGACTAAACGTTAACGGCAGTTACCATTTATTTATCATCAAGTATTTGTCATCGAGCAGTGTCCAGAGTTAACGTTTGTTTTCGAAGCAGCTGACGGAGAGGGCTTTATACGAATGACATCCCAGAGGGAGATTGCTCTGTTTACAAAGTTTAACTTAAAGTTCTCTGAGATCATGATCAGGTAGTATACAGTCGCAAGCTCCGAAGAGAACTATGTTTTAAGTCTCTTTCACAGACAATCACAGACAATCACAAACTAGTGAGCTCAACGTTCGAACTTACCATCTATTAACAATGTGTCCACGGGGGGGGGGAGGGGGTCTACATACAAAAGCACACGGGGGTACATCTCAACAGTAGTCAGTTGTTTACTGTTCAGGGATTCAGGGGTGGACGCCCGCGCGTGTAGGTTCCAATTGGCAACATTTGGTTAACATGGCATTACAACAGTCAAATGCAATGTTCTTTGCTTTTCTAAAACAATAACATGCATCAATGTTTACCGCAATCTACGTCGTGTTTCTCCAACAATTCCATAAAGTCTACACAGATCGCCTGTGGAGTTCCTAGTTCGTCGTGTTCCAAGTCTTCAACGTTTACTAAAATGGAGAGAACGTTGATGAAGTTAAGACATCCAGATAGTCAATTGTCTTTTCTTATCCTCGACTGAAATGAAGTATGATTAACATCTCTTCTTCAAGTAGCTTCTATAGACAATACGTATAAATATACGGTTCGCGTAAAATAGCGTGGCGAATGCACGTACGAGACAGAGTTTCGCCAGGCCTCCATCACTTTGGATTTGTAGTGAATCACCAACTTCCAGATGGAAGTATTTCGGGGGTCGTGTGGCGTAGCGGCAGAGTGCTCGATTCGGAGCCAAGAGGTCCCGGGTTCGAGTCCTGACATGCCACCGATCTTAAGCTTGCGTCCTTAGGAAAGGCATGCACTTCACACGACTTTCCTAACTTCCTAACTAACAGCTCAGGTGAAAATTAGTATTGTATTGTCCCCTGTGTTGGTGGCGGCATTAATATAAGTTGAAAAACTTGAGTGTGCCGTCACCACGTCTGTGATTATATGTTGGAATATGAAGAAAAAGACATGCATGAACACGGACTAAATGGTTAACCGTTTATCTATTTGTTTATTGTATGTAAAAGAGCCAGTTCCATATGGAAAAGACTTTCCTTATTATTGCAACTTCTCTCACCTTTCTGAGTACACTCCTCCCGCAGTCTGCACAGTGACGAGGTCAACGGGTCTATATGGCCTTCTCCTGTTACATCTGACCACTGAACTGACCACAACAGGGCTGTGGTCAACACCCACACGGTCATGGTAGGCATTTTGAATCTTGTAAGAGTAAAAGAGAAGACGTCGCACGAGCTATACAAAAGTGTTAAAATGACCATGAAAGAGAAGTCGTCTTTTGTTTGTATACAGAAATCAATATATCGATGTACGATAACAGTCATCTTGGTAGGCCCAAAATGTATGGGCAGTTTGAATAAAATTTCTATTTACTTCATATCAATGTGATATTTATCTTCGAATTTGGTTCATTCACTCTCACCACCTAAATTGCCTGATAATTATTCCAGTATGTCGTTATCTTCTGAATTAGCTTAGGCAACCCAAAACGAATGAACACAGTCCCCCGTGCGGCCTGAAGCTGTAAATACCGTATGCCCGACGTGCTGGTTATACCCATTCAGGACAGACGGTAAAATTCTCAAGCGAAAAGATAAAGGTACGTTGTTCAAACAAAGACACAGTACAGTCACCCGTGCGGCACATTAAAATACATGCTTGTATCATGTGGGGTTGTGTGGCGTAAACGGTAGCGTGTTGAGCTCAGAAACAAGAGGTTCTGGGTTCAATTTCCAGCCTTGTTACCGAACTTGTGTCCACAGTAAAGAACCAAACTTGTGTCCAGACCGACGGCCCTTACCAAAAAGAGTTGGGGTCCTGTGAGTGGTTCAAACCTTATAGTCTCTCTCTATATATGAACACAAATAATCCACTGCATTGACGTACGAAGCCCATACTTGTTCTTAAATTCGGCCTCAACAATGGTAATCTGCCTGTCAAAAATCATGGATGTGGAACCATGCCTTCAACTTTATTCCGCTAAATCCGCAGTCATCCACAAAAAGGCCGACTGATTCCATAGTCCCTCTGACGAAGGTAACAACCAACTTTGTATGAATGAATGAATGAATGAAAGTTTATTATTGTGTCTTGCGACTACACGCCACATCAGCTTATAAGACACCAACAAAAGATATCATTATGGAGATGCATGGGGATTAACTTATATGTATGATATTCCAATCTATCATTCTCAAGGATTCAACGAATCAAATCAATGTGTAGTAAGCTGCAAAAATTGGCAATTGCCTCAGTCACTGAACAAATCTGGTCACAAGGAACCAAAGCTGATTTTGTACCTTCCACCCCTTCGGCCTCCTTATCAAGTTTTTGTAACAGCCCTAGGTCTGTTCTAAACATTGTAAAATGCGCACAATTTCAGTACCATCAAATTTCACCGACAATGGAGACACTAAATGTCACCCATAAGGCAATATGCAGTTCTTAGAAATATGTACCTTTATTTTGAAAGTATTATAGTAGCGGCCTACTACTCTTCAGTTTGTTCCTTTGTAACGTGGACTGGTCCCACAGTGTTTTTGTATCACCTCCAGTCGCACTTCGGCACCGTCCTACTTGCGGTGTCTCAGCAGCCAGCAAACCTGCACTTCAGCAGCACATCGCCAGGCGGCATACCAAAATTAGTAATCAAAAAACCTCGGGGTTCAGAAAGATGATTGCAAACCAATTAAGATTAGTACATGTAACTGTGATCGTCTTGTTCAGCAGTTTTTTTTAACAACCTTCGAGTTTAGTGTCAGATTTGTTTATATTCTATCATTGTTACCCTTTTTCAGACAGCTTAACACAGTGATATATAGTGTGGATACTGCGTCTTGATATCTTAATTGTAATCCATGTGATGTATTGTTTAAAAACAGAAGTTAACGTGTTTGACATGCCAGACGATTGGACATTACAATGATTTTTTTTAATATATTGGCGAGATAATCTGTCATGATATCTGAAATAATCAACAAATGTACAAAATAATATTTGTTCTTGTTCTTTATTTCTTCGACAATTCTGCATTTTCTATTTTGTTAATTCCTGGGTCACTAGCTATAATAGAGGAACAGCTATTATTAAACACGGTGGTGTTCTAGTACTGTAACATAAGTGCGTTTTTTAACAGATGTTATACATGTATATTTGTGAGTTTTGTCAGTTATTTCGTCTTTATTGCAGGTATCTTTTTTCGTGTTGTCTGGAATCATAATTCTTCTACTCTTCGTCTCCTGGAAAAGAACATAAGAATGACATGGTTATTTTTTGTATGAAACCTAAAAATATGCAGCAAAGCTACCATTCTATCAAAAAGTGCATTTAAATACGCTAAATCTGCCTAATATTGAGGATATATTAAGAATACAAAGTTTTGAGAATTTAATTATGATTTTGAAATGGTTGAAAGTATTTATAGGTAAAGGGGGCGTTTTAAAACATGTTGCTTCCAAAACATTTTTTTTATCGAGAAAGATATTCATGTAATTGCCATTTACTTCCACCTTTAGTCATACTTGTGCAATTATCTTACACTTTTGACATTAATAGTTGGCACGAGAATAGTTCACATTTTGTGGAACCACCACAAATACCACAAAATGTAAACAAACATGCATGACTACATGATAGTCGCCCTTATGTTACATAATGGATCTTTTAGATCTTGAGGCAAACGTACCGACACAATCGTCCTCGGAGACAGTTCCCTTGCGGGTGGTGTTTGTGTTCTTCGGGCACCAGAGGCACGAGGTTTGACCAGCGAGCGGTTGGTAGAAGCCTCGTCGGCATGGCATGCAGTCCGGCCCGAGTCCAGTGTCCGAGAAAGTACCTGGAGGACACAAGTCTGAGGGAAGAATTTCAAACGTTGTTAATAAGGATATGAATGACATCCCAAACAAGATTTAGTTCGGAATCCAGGCTATATTTACACAATATACATTCAAATCTAAGCACGGTTTTATACAACTTCTGAAACAACAACGCTAAAACAGTACGATCAAGTAATAATAATCACATTTGCATTTAACTAGGATAAATATTCTTAAGCATGAACATAAAAGCTAATAAACAGCTTCTCTCTTTTTACCTCCGGGGGAGGAGACATCCTTCCGCGGAAGGGTTTTGTGAGAGATTTAGATTTTCATGTTCGCAGCTGTTTCTCGCGTTTGGGTGGACAGATTCTTTTGAGACTCGGTATATGTGTTGCTATTGGGCTGCAGATAATGCACGTTCTTTTGTTTTTATTGTATATGTGTTTTCGGGCGTGAAAATGGTGCCTTTTGGTGGCCCCAGAACACCCCTTTGAGCGTGAAAGTGGTCGCGACCGTTGACCTTTGGTGTGTATTAGGTACTTCGGTCTCGTCCACGAAGGTGACCCCTCGCACAGAGGGGTGTCCGGTCTCGATAAAATCTTTGTTTAAAACCCTAGTCCTGCGGCGCGCAACAATTGTTGTTGTAAACAACATATAAAAATATACAATAAAAAGCCCGGAGGTATAAAATCTCAGATTTTACTTGTTTATACTGCTTTTGACGAGTATAATAAGAATCTTTAGAATATTGACAAAGCAACATGCAGTTGATGGTATTCTGTCAAGAAAAACAGTGTTTGGCATCATAATAAAAAATCTTTAGAATATTAAAACAACAAACATTTTCAGAATATAAACACAACAAAAATCTCCAGAATATTAACACAACGACATGCGATTAAGTATGTATGACATCCCATCAACAAAAAAGTTAGTATTGTTCATCAACAAGAAATCTTTAAATCTAACTTTTATTGAAAAACACATAAATAACACATAATTACCATGACAGTCTTCCTCTCTCTTGCCTCCGGCTTCGGTAGTGTTGGTTTTATTTGGACAGTCGTTACAAACTGTCTGGCCCGTCTCGGTTTGGTAAGTACCTACTGGACAGTCCACACACTTAGGCCCTCCGGTGGTATCTTTCCAAAATGTACCCGATGGGCAGCTCACTGTGGAGAGGAATCAAAATATCCGTAAATGTTAAGGAACATGTACTATATGTTTCCTCACATTTCTGGTAAACGTAATGATAATGCTACTAGTCTAATAACAATGATAACAATAATATAATGTACATTGAATTCCTTATCGGGCTAAGAGCATGTACTAGATGTACATTTGATTTGATACTTAATCCATAAAACGGGTATTAAAATGACCCTACTACATATGCTTTTTTTTCTCGTGTAATATTGAACATATTGCGTGCATTTGTAAACTAGCAAACTATAGTATGGCCGTATTTTTTTTAAAACTTTTTTAATACTTGCCAGAAATACATCCCTGCCTAAACCTCAAAGCATTTCATAAGGGCTGAGAAGTATAATGAAAATCTTTAATGTATCCAGGTTTAGATAAAAAAAACATATTCGGTGTTGTTAATGGCATTGCCACTGCACGAAAAGTGGAATTCATTAATACAAAGAAGATGATGTCAGGTAAGTCCCATAATTGTTACTTTTGGCATGTGATATCGTAGCCGTTATCAAACTCCCATGTGTCGTTATCGTTTAGACTACCTTTCGCAGACGTACCTTTCTGAGTTGCATGGGGCAAATACATAATCACCTAATGCCTAAGATTAAGTTTTTCGTACGGTATGCAGCGTTCTTTCCAAAAAAAAATGAGATGGCTACCTGTTGTAGCGATTAAAGCCAACAGGTCACATATCTTTACCGGAGACGTTTATTCGCCTAAAGCAACCCTTGCTAAACTTACCTGGCATTTGTTAACGTTGGTAAATACATCTTTCTTCACAGTGATAGAGGTTAGTGTTGATAGAACATGACAACATTGAGATTGAAATTTCTTACCACATACTGTTTTGCTCCGCCTCTGCTTTGTCACAGCACCTGGTCTACACGACTTTCCGCGGCCTCTTGTAACTTGTTCAGAAACCTCTACAGTATGATCAAGAAAATCCACATTAAAGTGCAGTCATATGTGCACCGGTACAATGGCGCAAATGGTAGAGTGCTCGCTTTGTAACCGGGAGGTCGTGAGTTCAAACCCCGGCCGGGCCATACCAAAGACTTTAAAAATGGTACACACTTCTTTCTCTGCTTAGCACTCAGCACATAAGAGAAAGGGTGTGGGAAGGTCAAACACACAGCACTACCAGCGGACCAGCTCCCTGCTGTAGTGGCTACAGAAATGGATATGGGCACCACCCTACGGTCTGCATAAGGGCACGGGAGACCTTTCCTTCCTTTCCATATGTGCTAGTAACTACAGGTACCTAATCTCCATACAGATCTTTCGGAGGCCGCAAAAGACAGTATCAAATTGGCCAGGCAGTATCCATTAGCCAGACAGTAAAGATTGGCCACTTCGGTATTATGAGGGAGTGACTGCAAATTTCTGCCTCATGATCCAGTGGAATATGACATACCCCTACATCCTCTTTAGACATACTGACAAGTGAATAGCCAACTTTCATGCTGATAGGTTATAATAACACACATTCCGACCTATATAAGTGTCCATCGCTACTTCTGATGTACAATGATTGTTTGCTACACTGCACGAAAAGTTGGATTTACCAAAGGTTGTAAATTCAGGTAAAGTTTACTATGTACACAGTATCTGGCTTTACAATCGTCGTAACTAAAGGTCAATTGCAGTAATTTCCTTAACAAAAGTCTGGTATTATCGTACTTGACTTTTATTTACTACCATTGTAAAGTTCAGAAGTGTTTAGTAATAAAAGTAAACATAACCCAACTCTACTGGTATTGGTAAATCTAAGTTTTCGTGCAGTGATATATTCTCCCTATACCATAAATTCATATCTCATTTCTTGTATGATTTTATGAGGTGACTAACATTGCGAAGCTCTATGTCGACGTCACTTGAGTGTATTTTCTCTGCATTACTTGTTTTCAAAATCACTAAAAATAAAGGCTCCACAGTTTTCCCCATTTTCTGGTATCTTAACTTCCATTTTTTTTTAATTAATTATTTGTATTCTCCTACACCGGTTATTTTCAGTATATGACATATGTTACACCGCGATACAAACGGATGGCAAATACCTGTTAATGACATTCATTTTTTTACCTCCGGGGGAGGGTTTTGTGAGAGATTTAGATTTTCATGTTCGCAGCTGTTTCTCACGTTTGGGTGGACGGATTCTTTTGAGACTCGGTACTTAGTATATGTTTTGCTATTGGGCTGCAGATGATGCACGTTCTTTTGTTACTCCGTGAAGGAGGTCAGGACCTCCGGACGGAGTGTTGTGATCGACTGATTTTTCATGTTCGCAGTCAAAACACTGGGTTCTCTTTGTGTAATCGGCACGCAATTTTATACGCCGTCTGCGGGCATGCCCGTGTTGATGCACGAATGTGTATTTTTGTCGTTGCTGCTTTCGCGGTCAATGTAATATTGCAGACGCACCCCTACAATTACGAGGCGAATTGGAATGGTCCAGAAAAACGCGTTGTTTGGAATAGCAGTGGGGGGGGTGGAACTTCATGCAGATACGGGGTGGTTTTTATAAGTGGTTCCAGATGTTTTTGCCCATGGTTAAGAGATGCCAAGTTTTTTGGAAGATGTTCGCAGCCAAAACGTATTCTTCCGTACGTCGCATTTCTGTGTAATTTCGCATGTGGTGTGGCATTATGTCCGGGATGATGCACGTCTTTCTATTTTTACCGTAGCTGTTTTGATATTGAAGTAAATGCATATTTTAGAAACATCCCTACTTTTACAATCCTGTGGAATAGGCCGTAGGTTTAGGCAGTTGTCTGGTAGCAGAGGTACTATAAGCAGATATCCTGGTTATCTGGCCGGCGGTAGTAACACTCGCGGTGCTTACCGCAACTGTTGCTGGAATTTGTCCTGTTCCAGGCGCGCTTAATTAGGTACAGGCACGGTAAGACGGTGGGGCTATCTTTGTTACTAGACACGACCATGATAGTCCGATCTTTATGTGAATGCAATGATTGTGTGTGTGTGTGTAATTAAAATGAACTTCGAACTTGAAGCACAGTATCTTTACACGCCCTGGGAGCAGTAATGGATTTAGCTCTTTGTATGTTTTATGCTTGTGACGCGCCCTCATTGTATTAACCGTTGCCTAATTATAATGTCTGCACAGTAGGTCTGGCGTTGACGCTTGGGATTTTGTTGAAATATATAAAACTTCACGGAGGATTGTCACCTATGGCTTCTTGTTTTTATTGTATATGTGTTTCGGTCGTGAAAATGGTGCCTTTTGGTGGCCCCAAAACACCCCTTTGAGCGTACAAGTGGTCGCGACCGTTGACCTTTGGCGTGTTTAAGCTATTCTCGGTCTGGTCCACGTATATGACCCCTCACACAGAGGGGTGTCCAGTCTCGATAAATTCTTTGTTTAAAACCTTGTATAAAAATATACAATAAAAAGCCAGGAGGTATAAACTCTAAGATTTTACTTGCTTATATTTTGAAGTGGATGTTTACATTGTTATATGACAAAATTCATCTCACCGACACAGTCTGGGACCTTCGATGTCGGTTTCCATTCGCCGTCCTGGCCGCACGCATATGTATACACATCGGCAGCATCTTCTTCGAACGGTTGAAAGCCCGAGTCACAGCTTAGCTGGCAAAACTTTCCATGAGCCCAATTATCGCAGCTGAGATCGCCGTTCTTCGGAGGCACAAGCTCTTCGCACTCCTTTTCTGTAGAGAGATTACATGTGCCATATGATGCATTGTATACATGTATAGAAGATTTAGTGTTCATTAGAAACATAAAATTCTTATATTTCAAGCCGTGTTTTTTTAACCAAGATACCTGTCTGACCTAGCCAGCTATGCAGTGCTCCATATACATTTTACTGTAAAAGTACATACCATTGTTCTTTTGCATGGATTAGCATGAATTGCATGGTAATTATTTTTCCGGCCAGGAAGGTAGTACTTCCAGTAAGTTTTTGACAGCCTGTGATTTTTAGACGGTCTTTCTAATTGCCACTGAGTGACGCAATGAAACTTCTTGATAGTCCTTCGTAGTCGAACATTACTATTAGTGTCACCGTTGTAAAAATTAGAACATTCCTTTGAACACTAGACCTCCGGTTTATGTCCTACATGTATGCGAGAGGACGTCCCTAACAGAAGATGCCTGCTCATTTTTACCTTTGAAATAGGTTTCATTGATCTAATCGAAAACCATTCCAAGTTTGGTGACTCTGAATAGCTTTAAGATGCGTAAATAGGAAGCTACATTGTAGTTGGAAGTGTCGTTAATAATACTTACTCTTGACGTGGATAGTGAAGGTACACTCAGCAAAATTACCATGCTCGTCCTCAGCGGTGTATTTAACGTAGTAGAATCCCCATGTGAAAGGCCTGAAAAGTGTCAAGAAAACAATTAATTAAAGGCAATCAAGAAATAATGCAAGGCCTGATACAATTTCTTTTGATAAGAGTATAGCTTGTGCGATCTGACCCAATCTTCTCACCCTCTGACATACAGAAAATATACAGTAAATACTAGCAAGTATCAAAAGCATGTCACCAAAGCATTTCGAAAGCCTTAACGTTTTCTGACATTCACAGAAAATTTCAGATGTCCCACTTAACCCATTTTGCGTAGGCAGAGACTGGCATATGAGTGCATCATCGCGCATTTATCCATAAATAAGTGACATTTCATATATTATTTTCAAGTAACTAAATTTATGGGGAAAGTTGATGAGGCTTTTAAGTAATTAAGATTACTTGTTTGGTTTCACGTCGTGTGTGGTACTTTTTATCCCAACGTTGTCTACAAACTGCGGGTCGTCCCATGTAACGCTGACTGGATCACTACTCGCAGTTTCTATGACTTGAGACGCGGGGCAGAACTTGACAGTAGGCCGCTCACTGTCTGTTATAGTCGAGATACAAAAAAGTCCGTTTAAGTACATTCGTCAGGCACCGTGTGTGTGTGTGTGCGTGTGTGTGTGTGTGTGTGTACATGTATATGTATGTCAGACACAGAACGTTAGGTACCAGAAAGCGAAATCAAAGCCAAATGGCAGTACACGTGGAAAATGCATGTAGAGGTACACACAAAACTTCAAGCCAAAAATTGAACAAAACTGTTAACATCTCGCGGTGGTATAAAATCTTCTATTTTATTGTTTTGTTTTAGTAATGTGTGAATGCAGTTATAATTTTATATCGTGTGTATGTAAAGTTTAATTACTTACCATAAACGCGGACCCTCAAAGTGCATGAAGCCGTCTCGCCGTTGTGCCCGTGAGCGGTAAAGACCACATTGGTCTCCCCGATGGTAAAGGTGTTTTTACCGAGGACATAGTCGCCGTCTATGGTGGTCTCGTAGTTGGACTGCGGTGACGTCAGGTTAACAACCACGTGACTCTCCCCTGGCCCAAGCTCAGTGTTGACGTCACGAGGACAGGTGACGTATGGTTCTGAAAAGTCTGAAGACAAGATATTTGTGGTACCTATAATAAGTCATTTATCATCACTCAGTCTTGTATGTGTCTTGAAGTCCATAATTAATAGGATACACAGCATCTTTAGTTACCAAAACATAACTCATTTTAAATGGTCCATGTACCAAGAAACTTTTATGGATAAATTTTCTTGGCCCGTACATGTCATCAAAACGAATTAAGCACCATGTGGCCAAATCTAAACATCACCAAATTTCGGTGAAAATTGGTATCTTAAAGGCAAAATATGCAACAAAACGGGGAGAGAAAGCTGGTATTGCAAATTTCTTTTAGTACATAACAGCTTTTACGACAAGCCGGCACATGTTGGACTTTTGTGACATATATTAGTTCTGGAGTTCAGTGGAGCCTCGGCAGCCTGGGTGCCGTCCTCCGTAGTTACCGCTGACTCCCTATTGTCACTAACTACCATGGACTACGAAAGACGGCACCGAGGCTTGAGTTTTGGAGAAGGTGATTTTTTTAGAACTGGAAAAAATCAATACGCGCTCGAATATCACCTGTTACATTAAATTGGTATTAGTGTAGCCATTGGGAAAAAGTACCTTGGACACAAGTCCATTCCTTGTTGCTCCAGTCTATGATAATATTACCAGTGGAGCCGACATTGGTACAGGTGGTGACTGCCTCTCCCCTCAGCCGGTAGTTTGTCCCACAGGACACGGTGCACTGCTGCCCAAACTGTGCCTGCTCCCGGCAGCTGCGGGGATGGACCAGGCCATGGTCTGGCAACGTCAGCAGTGGGCATTCCATCGCTTAAAAACAATGTGTGTTGTTTTTAAATAAGTTAACAAGTATAAGGATTAGGGTTATTCAGAAAAAAATGTCCGTCTATCTTTCCATCTATCAATTCGTCTGTCTGTCTTTCTCTCTCTCTCTCTCTCGCTCTCTATCTATCTATCTATCTATCTATCTATCTATCTATCTATCTATCTCTCTCTCTCTCTCTCTATATATATATATATATATATATATTAAATAAATACTGTTAGATAGAAAGGTAGATAGATTAGATGGATACTAGATAGATGGGTATGTAGATAAATAGATATAGATAAGAGAGGCAAACATTAACGACTTTGGTCTGTGGAACGTTACGTAGGTAAAACTGCGACGCTAAGATAAAGCATTTTGTCGACGGTAGATGACTGGAGGGGTGCAGCACATTCAGTAATTTTCTTGTCTGGCGGACAATACAAATCGCATTGTACTTACGTGAGCATTCTATCCGTTCCTCTGACCATGACCCGGTGGTCCTACATTCCCTGACGATGTCCCCTCCCACGACCCCACGGTAGTCGGGATCTACTGGTTCATACCCGTCCGTGCAGGTGTACCGGCACCTGGTCCCCCTCACCACGTCCCGGGTAGTACAGTCCGTGTTACTGCCCACAGCAGTCACCCTGCCGTGTGTAGGATGGAATAACCCGGTACAGTTGATTGCTGAAAGAAAGAATGTAAAAACAGAGCGTCAAGAGGTGCGCCAAGTGTTAGGTTAGCTGCGTGAGTGATACGTGACTGCGTGAGAGTGAATTCGTGTGTGAGTGATCAGTGTGTGAGTAATTGTGTGTAATTAGTGGTTCAAAGTGTGAGTGATCAGTGTGTGTGTGTGTGTGTGTGTGTGTGTGTGTGTGTGTGTGTATGTATGTATGTGCGTTTACGTGAGTCTATGTGTGTGTGTGTCACTGATTAGATTTGTGAATATATGTGTAAGTGCGTGAGTGAGTGAGTGAGTGAGTGAGTGAGTGAGTGAGTGAGTGAGTCTGTAAATTATCAGTGTATGTCTAAGTAAATTTGCAAATGTGTGGTTAGCATTACACCGAAATACCCAAAACAACAACATGTAGCTAATTGAAGGGTCACACTCACGTCTACATGTCTTCCTATCCAGTTGATCTATCTGGTAGCCCTCCGGACAGGTACAGTAGAATGAACCCTCTTCATTGACGCAGCCGTAGTCACACTCGTTTGTGCTGTCGTCAGCACACTCATCGATATCTGAACAATGGCAAAGAATATTAACACCAAACAATTGTTGAGGCATGAAGAATATGACAGTAACGGTACATGTATGTCTTGAAATAGTTGACCTGCATCTTAAGCTAGTATGATTATAAAGAAAACATTCCTTCTCCCAAAGGTCCTGGGTTCGATTCCCTAAAATACCCGATGCGTTGCCCATGGGAAAGACACTAGAAACACGACTTCCCTCGCTATACGATTAGGATACATCCACCTGGCCAATCGGTCAGTATGTTTAAAGAGTTCCGTAACTATGAAAAGGACACTGTGTCACACGGATTTAGTATCGCACTTAGAACCCTAAAATAATTTTAAGATGATTCTGGTCTCTCACCTACACTAGGACCAGTCGATGATAAGATGTGTGGATGAATGATACATGATTTAGTTAATTATATATAAGATATAAGATAAAACTAATAAAGCAACTGGATATATTTTGAAAACTGCCACTATGATTATAATGACTCATCTTGAGCTCTCTTCCTGAGAGGTTGCTTTCCAGTCCAACGGCTAACTTAAGAAATTGAGAAATTGAAATTACCCTTGACGACACAATTGATGTACAAAATGACATCCAGAATCTTTGAGTTTCCCGGACCTAAACGAAATGTATATATATATACGATAAAAAAG
>NW_017803887.1:2687713-2706525 GCF_001625305.1 Branchiostoma belcheri
TTTTTTATCGTAGTCATAGCAACCGACTCCACACTTTTAGAAAATGCGTCCAAAACCTAGTAATTTTTTCAAGAATTTTTTTTGCTACAACAAGGGCCATAAACAGACTAGGCAGTACAAAACAAACTTAAGGTTACCTTTGCAATGGTATCCGCCATCTTCCATCTGGTAGCCGCTTAGGCAGGTACACGCTGCCCCCGGTTCTAAGCTTGTGCACGTGTGGGCGCAGTCACGGTCACATTCTGTGAGAGAGTTAAGGTGATATGTTTATGTAAATATACATGCACCAAAAATCAAAATATATCGATGAAATTACAAAAAAATATATCAATAAAAAAACAGTAAAACAAAAAATAGATTAGACTTTTTTTTTTAAATCGTCGCTTGACTGTACGTAATTTACTTCAATTTTCAACATACTAGTATTTGTTTAATCATCTCACATATGTGATAATTACGGTTGACCTCATAACAGCATACAGAAGCGTAACACTGGTTTCATAATATACAAACAAGGCTTCATTCCTGTCATAATGTAGCTAAAATGTACAGGAAGTGATTAAAAAAGCAATTCTATATTTACGTCCATAAAGTTCATTTAATAATCACAGTGAAAGTAATTCTAGATGTAAACTTACCTTTGCAAGAAGACGACCCTGGTAAGCTGCTTGTTCCGGGAGGGCAGGTGACACAGCGCCTATACCCTGGTTCACTGCTGAACGTTCCCGCGGCACACTTCTGACAGGACGTCGCTCCCGGAGTGCTGCTGAACTCGCCAACCGCACACGGCACGCACATGGATCGGTCGTCATTACTGAACGTTCCCGCTGGACAGATGTCTTCCCGCTCGTCCCCCAGCCTACACGCATGGCCGGGCTCACATTGACGGCAGGTAAAGGCATTGTCATTCCCTGTAACAAAGAAAGGAAACGAATTGTACCAAACAAAAGTGTATATTTCCGTAAATAATTTCATCAGGTTGATACACGAATGAACAGCAAAGTTCTTTGATCACAGCCATTTATTTTGGTTGTGATCAAATATATAAATGGTTGTGATCGCCCTGTAGCTTCATATTTTTCTGAAAAAATCCGAGAAGCAACAAATTAAATTGGTGTGGCCTAAAGAAGTATGTCCTCGTGTATGTAATCCTGACCAACCTTTGACTGCTTTCTGTCCAGGTCTGCATCCTTTCACACAGCGTCCCTTATGTAGATACTTGCAGGTGTCACAGTCTCTTGAAGCAGGTCCGGAACAAATTCTTTTCCCTTTGTTACTAACGTCCTTACAAAAGCTGCTGCACTCTGAAAACGTAGGAAAAAAACACATCCGCATACGCAATAGATATTAGCAATTGAGTTGATTTGTAAAGACTTCAGAACTTGTTCCTACATCAGTCTATCAGACTCTACAATCAGACTGTATAAACTTGTCATACCTGAAATGCACTGTTCATACAAGTAGTGTATACATTCATGTATATATGTATGTATGTAATAATGTTATGTGTTTGTTTTAATGTAACGATGTAAATACCAATGCCATTCAGGCAACCTTATAGTTCTATTGTGTATGCCTGCAATGTTGGTATTGAAATATTGAAATACAGAAGAACCTTGGACGAGCTTTGAATTTTAAAATTTTGATTAATCAATGTTTCTTGATTTAAAATACATATGATTTTTTTGTTTCTATTAAACCTAAGATTTTTTGTAGTCAGGACATTCAACCAAACGTTGACAATCTCAATAAAAATAATGAGATGACTACTGAGAATGCCACATGGAGACATTTGACCTTAGAACTCTAAGCTAGCTATGCTTTATTGTTATCAAACTATCCACATACGTTTGCACACGTTGTTATCGTCAAAGTGGGTAAGAGGGCAATCCGTCACACAGTCCACAGTACCGTCGGAACGGGGTTTTTCCATTTTCTTAATGCCTGGAAAGCAAGACAAAGAGAGAAAGAATGAGGGAGAGATGTAGAGAAATCAGATATTCACACAAGTATTTTCTGCCTTCGTTAAAAGCACTTACATGTACTTAACAATGATTCACAGAAATACGTAAACGTCATATTGATTCATCTAAGGACATCAAAATGTCATTTTCTGTGAAATATAATCTTGTTCGATAATGCATAGTCTCGCAAGGCTTAAATCAACTAAAAGTGTTTCACATTTGTTATGATGCATGCATCCATATTTGCGTCGATGAAGGTTAGACATCCAGGTAATACGATACGCCAAAAAGCAGTTACTCAAGCAACTGGATATGATTTTGAAAACGTCAGACGTTTCAGCTAGTATCCACTAGCTTTCGTCAGTGACTGAGAGACCACAGGGGAAATGCAGGTTTATAAGCACAAGCTATTGATTGATATGCAAATAAGTGAAGACAAATTTTTGGAAGTCGAAAATGGAACAAAAGTCAGACAAGTAAAGACAAGATAATGCAAATGAGTCAGAAAGCTCCTGTTATACAGAACAGGAGCTTAAATGTAGACCGCGAAACACGCTGGTGGGAACGGGGTGTTAAAGAGGCAAAGAATATGAAAGAATGTACAACCCCACCCTCAACAGGGAAGGGGGGCTACGGGTCGATCTTTCCGGTACTTGGGTTTTGGCAATCCCAGCCCCGAGGGTAGACAACATTCAAGCTCCTGTTCTGCATAACAGCATCTGCGTATCAACATACATCAAACTTCTATGGAAATACTATAGTGTGCGCATTACTCACATGTACAAGATTTTGTAGCAGTGTCAGACTCCATGTGCTGCGGACACTCAGCGACACATTCGAAAGCGCCAACCTGCTCCTCTCTCGGTCTGTAGGGGTAGGACATCTTCATATGTTTACAGGCGATGCAGTCAGTTGGGGAGTCGGATCCACTTGTGCGACAACCTGAGTGTGTAGATATAAATGTTAGGGTATTCCATTCAAAACAACCAATAAAAATGCATCTAATTAAAAAAAGCCACTGATACTTTCTAAAACACGAAACCGTAAGGAGGACATGCCTCCAAGGGTTTGAACGTTCTCCCTCACACCAAGAACTTGTCCAAAGTCTTCACAATTATTTTTTTAATCCCAAAGAATTACAACCTGTTTAAAGTAACTAAAACTCTAAGACCACAACGTACATGTACTTGTTGCAGTCAATGACAAAGCTCCCAACGAGAAGAAGTGTGTGTCCTGTACCACATCCCCGGCAAAGGCAAGAACCGCAAAGGACCCTATTAGTAATCCTACATTGGAGGACGAGAGGTCTTTGAATACAAAGTACCATTGACGGCCAAGTTCAGCCAGTTCAGAAGTGTCACAAAACATTTATCTCGAGTCAGCTGAGCACTCATCGGACATTGTAAGGAATACTGAACACTGGAAAAGACTACTTTCTGAGAGGGGTGAGGCTACTTGCGTAAGGGACCATCACACTTTACAAGTGTGATAGAATATAATAACCACGACGTGGGCCGATATCGTTTACCAAATGCCTTGGACCCAGTGTTGACTTCACCCTTCAGAGAAGACCCGTGACAAGCCTCACTGAGTCAGTATACTTAGGATTAAGATCAGATTGACTGGTCGCAAGCTCTAGGACTAGGTGAGAACATTTACCGTTTAGCGTTGAAAATGTTTTACCTTTAAATGAATTATTAATGATGTTCTTGTTCTTGTCAATGATTAGACAACAACAAAGTTTCCAAGGTTAAATCGCAAAGAAAAGACAAAACAACTAGACGTACCTTCACACTCATGGTGGCATTTCTGTTGACAGACCCCGTCAACCATCTCCGTCCCTTCCCGGCAGATGATGAAGTCCTTGGCCGGCCTGTCCAGCAGTGACAGCCCCATGACCTTTACAGGAGACTCCCCACTGCCGAAGGAATAGTAGCGAAGGGACGCCAACTCGTTGAACTTAAAACTCAACCAGACGTGGGGACGCTCCTGTTATCATTTTTGAGTACAAAAATGTGTTTTTTTTTCCAAAGAGCTTAGCATCTGTCAAAGCAATAATGTCGTAGTAAAATCATTCTATATTCCTTTATTCACAAATATAAGAAAGGAACATTGAGCCCAGGTCCCGTCTGCCATAACTGACCGAACATGCAGGGAGACATTAGACACATAACATTGTGATATAATATATCAAGACACATAATATTGCACAGTTTCCTTAAATATTGCACTGTTTTTCATTAAAATTATTACAAGAATTTGTTAAACTTTGACTTAAAGTTACCACTTCTGTTTAGTGCGATATGACGTAACCACGTTCTTACAACTGTAGTTATAGGCAGTTCATAGTTACAATAAGGTGTCCGAGTCCCAACTCGGCTCGTGACGTGTATTCCATATAGCATAGGAAGATAGGACGGCAATATGCATAACTGATCTGTATATATACACACCTCATTGTCAGGCGTCTTGCCGTATTGAACGGCCGTTGTCTTCTTGTCCACATCTTCAGTCACACAGACAAAGTACGACTGGTACAGGGTTGCCGAACCCAGACCGCCGGCGTTGTCATTCAGCTGGGTGGTTTGTAGCCGCATTGCCTATACATGTACGTGAATGGAATTTACATTTAGTCCCATGACACTTTTGTTAGTTCATACTATAAACACAATTGTTAGTTCATACTATAAACACAATTGTATTCGTCTAATGCCTATTTTGATGTTTATATCCCGTACATACATACCTGAAATTACATTTGGGAATGTCGTGAATTTTGAAGTTCTAACCTTCATTGCGTAAAAATATTGTGTATTTGAGCAAAATCCTTACGGATTTAGGGTACATAAAAAGTCAGAATAAGAAAGCGTGCTTACCTTATATAATGCAACTCCCTCAGGTGAGATCTGTATGTATATCCAGGTCTCATGGTTCTGCGGGATGCTGGCAAACACGACAAAGATGTCGCCCTCTGATGCTGCAGTGAAGTGGATGCACTTTCCTCCATCGGTCGGATCAAAGCGATGTGCGTTGGACCAATGGATGGAACACGGCACGTCTCCAACTGTGTCACTGCAAAACAACAACCAAGAAATTTATAAATGAGTTATCATATTGCAAGTTCGTGCCCGAGGGCTAATTGCAAACATTAATTGACAAAAACAATGAATAAAGAATGTGGTGAATTTAAGACCATAATTATGCTAACATGGAGTTTTACTTATACGGTCTGCTTATATAACTTACTATATACTTTAAAACTAAGATAACGTTGGTATACATGGTTAAGAGTGGATATGATTCACGTAAATAGGCGACATGGTAACTGATATTCTATTCTATTACAACTATACTATTCTAGCCAAGTTATTAGGAGGATTGACTTCTTCTCAGGAGGCAGTCACAGTGGGAGATGGATCGCCCGATTCTTTGAATAATAAGTCGGTTGGGAGACTTTAGCAGTAATAATGCATTTAGCTTTCGGCATCCTATTCATACTATTGACCAACACTAGATAAAAGATACACTGCAGCAGACCGATGAAGATGATGATTATTACACTCTTAAAGTAAAGCATTCTTTTCTTTTTAATTTTGAGATATCCCATCTTGCTGATGATAATAATGTTGTGAATTTACTCACATTTTCTCGCTCAAATGGTTGAGTAATTTTTTGTACTCTGCTCTGGCGACGTCACGACCGTTGACCCAGTCTGGTAAGTCTTTAAGAAGTAAGGCTGATTCCTTAAAGTCGTCATCTTTCACCGTGAAGACACCTGTTCCCTCATTATACGTCATGACAAGACCCTGAACGCTGACCTGCAGGATGGTCATAAAAAAAATTAAATTCGAAAAAAAAAGTTTTGGAAAAACCAGAGAGTTTCCTCAAAAGAATGGTTTTGGGGACAACAAAAATATATAATGAATAGAAAAGTTCTTTCTTTGATCACAACTATTTATTTTTCACGAGCCGACGTTTCGGTGACCGTCTGTCATCTTCATCAGGGCAATTCTGACTGGTTTACTGTGCACTGGCACTGTGAACCATGTAACACCTTTAGTGCACTATGCACCAAGTAACATCTAGTGACAGTGGACAGCAAACCAGTAATTTATAAACCAGAATTGCCCTGATGAAGATGACTGACGGTCACCGAAACGTCGGCTCGTGAAAAATAAATGGTTGCGATCAAAGAAATTTGCTATTCATTCGTTTTCCAACCTGATGAAATTATTCATGGAAACATAAACATATAGTTTCTAATCTTTAATTCGTTTACCTTTTTCTCCTTGACGTCGTTGCTTTTCCCGTTTTTGTAGCCATCATACAGATGCGGAACAAACCCTTTTCTTGACGAAAACCATTTGTAACGAAAGAACTTGAGTGTCACCACGTCTTGAGCCTGAAGAATCCCTAAAATGTCGTAGGGCATGTCAAAGACGACCGTGAACTCCTTCCCTCCGATCATGTCTTCCCATGTGGGCACGCCGGTGTTGTCTCCCTGGAGGAACGCCAACATGGCGGTTTCACAGCCTGCCTCTCCAGCTGGCAGGAGGAAGTCTGAACTCAGGAGACGGCCCTACATGAACGTAAACACGTGTAGAGAAGTGGGTGTACATGTGTCTTTTGATAGACTTAAACCTGAAAGTAAATTAAAAAATAAAAACACAATACAGCAGTAAAATCCTTGAGCGTGGTACTCAAGGTTCACAACTAAACACTATAAATAATCAAAATGAATCTTCTGTATTAGCTAAATGCAGTGTTATGTTTACTACAATTTTCCTTACCTCTTCCAGGTACACTGTAACAGCACGTTGAAGCGCCATTCTCCTCTTGGTCATGCTGTCCTCGAGGGTTTTACGATTTTCAAAATTGCAATAACGGATCTCACTGACAGCTACCGTTTCAGTTCCATTCTTAGTCCCCTTGTCGCCATCAGCAGGTTCTGCTGTCTCTTGTATGTAGTACTTCCGGCCTGTTTTCTTTTCTATTTTTAGGTTCCTAAAATGTAACCAATAACACACTGTTCTAATCTGGTCGCGGTGTACAATGTGGTTTTATTGATATTATATAATAAGCAAATTAAAATGTTAAATTTCCCTTTTCATCAGCTGTTATATATTTCATACCTTAAGCTACTGATCACATTTGCATGACCACTTTTTATTTTATATATCAATCTACATGTAAATTTAACCGTTGCCCTATCATAACAATAGCTTCCCCTTCTACCCATCATCATGACAAGCTTCATAAATTATTTTCGATACACGGCAGCTAGATGCTATGGTTAACGCTTTTTCAAAATCATTTCTCTTCCAAAAATCCCTAAACGATGCACTTTAAAAGATTTTGATAGTTGTTAAAACACCATGTTTGTACGCATGACATGCCGCTCGGAGAGGGGGACCTGGTATTAATACCAGTGTAAACAAGAATCGCCATCTTCGTGGTCACCCAAGATGGCGGCAGTACCTTCGACGTACGTTACATATTTACAACAAATTTACAATATAATTGTGGCATGTCCTGTCTATAAAACGGTTTCTGTAAAGGTTATTCTTGTGTGTTCCAACGCAAAAGAGAATTCAAATCCTGAAATTAAAAACAAAGAATGCGCGTTCGGTTCAGACTACGAGACATCGAGCATGTTTCCGTTCGAAAGAAGATTGCAATTTTTGAGCACAAATTTTACCACCATGATATCTCACAAAAACCTGATATCAACAGGCTCAAAAAAGTAAACTTACTTGCTACCTAAACACCCGTAATCTTTCTCTCCTGCAGGGAAGAGCGAGTCGAAGGGGATGTTCAGTAGATCTGAAACCAGCCTCAACACGAAGGAGAAGGGTTTGGGGTAGTCGTCAATGGACTCTAACCAGTCCTTCAGCTCTGTTGTTAGGGCTGTCGTGTACATCTCCGTGATGGCAGCGGCGATCTGCTGATCTCCGCCTTGAACCACCAGTACCTCGTTACTGTACTCCTGGGCCGATCTGGACATTAGGAGTAAAACGACGATAACATTAGCTAAATTGTGTATCGATAGCACATGCAAAATAAAACTCAACACTATACAGCACAAAAAACAACAAAATTCTTCCGTAAAATTATAATGAAGTGTCTCTTTTCAAAATACCGTTGAATTATACATTTGCATTGTATCTACGTTTGCAAATGAAAAAAGTTGAAGCCATGTCAATATTTGGCTTCCCCATGAACAGACTTACGCTTGCGTCTCTTCCTGTCTGTTGGCCTGTGATTCGGAACCAGAGGCGGCCTGTCCAGAAGACTGTTTTGATTCAGTCTTTGAATCTTGATCGTGAAACCAGCTACTGGACTTGGTCTGTGACGCCTGCGCTGAGAAGGTGCTGAGGGTCATCTTCCAGTCCGCCTCGGCTCTAGTGGCGAATTCAGACATCGACAGGTCCTGTGTAGCTTGTTTTGTTTTAATGATCTTCAGTTGGCCTCCAAATTTGGCTGACTTGATGTAATGTGTTCCCCAGCGGAGGTAGAAATTTTCTGAAATTGCAGAAAGATATAACATGTCATGTTATAGACAGTGTCCAACAGCTTTTAATTTTGTCTAATAAAAGAGGAAATACCTGTGCTGTATCAAATGATCTGCCATACAAAATTTCGGTTCATTTGGTTCATAATTAAATATTTGGGCTCTAGAGTCAAAAAGGTATTTTTTTGGTCCACAAATAGCCAAGAAGCCCTATTTTACACAATCTTAAGTAATGTATGTCAAAAGCGTGGGTGCCAGTATTTGGACATGCGTCCAACGTAATGCCATACCAATTTGCAGTTCATTCGGATTTAATACTAGCAATTGAGCAAAAAATGTACATTTTTGTCTGAAAATAGCCAAAAGCCATATTTTAACCCTATCCAGACCGGGGGGGGGGCTTAAAGTGCCCGCGGCAACTTTGATGTCACCTAGCGTCTGAACGGCTGAAGCTAGAACCGCCAAACTTGGTGACTTTTCCTAAAATATTGTTGGCAACAAATCTGTATCAGTGGAATAAGGTTATGATTTTTCTTGTTGCCATGGCAACGGGTTTCTGACAGGCATTTTTTTGCCAAATTTAATTATTTCCATTTAAACAACAGAATTTTATGGGTTTTATGTCAAGTTACACATTGTTTCTAACATTAATAACATCACATATAATTATATGTAAATTTTATCATTAAAAATGCATAATTTATGCTAATTTGATGACGTCATTGGCCAAAATCCAAGATGGCGGACCATATCATTAGATCAGGTAAATGCAGCTTATTTTCCTTAAAATTTCATCAATACTCCCATTTTTTTTTACAAAAAAGGTTCATATGAATGTCTTTAGTCTGTTTACAATGTATTTTAGGCTTCATCCTGAAAAAAAAAACTATTTTTCAAAATTCAAGATTGATGATCCAAGATGGCGGATATGTAATATATGCATGACGTCATTTTATGACGTCACCGGTGTTGCTATGGGCAACATAAGACTTAGTACATCCTAATATTCTGTCATAAACACTTTTGGTAAAGTTATGTCGTATACTGTTTAGTTTTCAGGGAATAACCTATCTAGACGGTTTTGGCCAATAAAATCACATTAATGACGTCATAATGACGTCATATAATGACGTCATAATGAGGTCATAATGACGTCATATTACGTCACAACGACATAAAAATTGTACGTATGATAAATTTTTACTATTACACCATCCTCTGAAAATTTGGTGGTCCTACGATATACCGTTCTCGAGTTCTGAGGGGGGGGCCGAATGAGCCCCCCCCCCGGTCCCACCAAGCCCAAAAAAGCCCGGTCTAGATAGGGTTAAACAATCTTAATATGGTATAGGTCTAAAGTAAAAACGTCATTATATGTCCATAGTATCCCCATGCCGAATTTTAGGTCATTTGGATTTAGTAACTTGGCCCAAAAAGGAGGAAATTGAATCAAGTTACCATAACGAAATGACAGGAGGAGGAGGGGAAGGAGAAGAAGAAGAAACACGAGGGAAACCAATGCGTCTTCACCAGACCACTACGTTGTGTTGGTGAACCCATGATTACAGTCCCTTTATGCTTAGGTCACATTTCCAAACCGGGGCCGGACCGGGCTGTCTGTATGAACGAAAAATTAACAATCCATATGAAGAGTATATAAATATAGTGCCCATAATCATCATCGAAAACGTTTCTGTGTTTTGTTGACTTTTATATCGTACTTTTCGTTCCCAAAAGCTGCCCGGCCGGGCCCCGGTTTGGAAATGTGACCTCAGCTTTATATGGGCGGACATTGAGTAATCAGTTATGTTCAAAAGAAAGAAAAAATATTTGACTTCTTACGAAATATAAGTTCTGCCCCGGAAGAGAAGTAGGACTCTGGTAGCGAAATGAAGTCTCGTAGGAAGCCCACGTTTAACTGTCCCGGTGTCACGTCGTCCATGAAGATCTCATACCTAGGAGTAAAGAAACACAAGGATACATGTGTAACAGCCTGCCATATGCTTTTCTAAAATAACGTTCTGGTGTTTGGAGGAAATTAATAACCACTGGTAAGGTTATGGCGTCTTGAGCAAACTAAAATGGGTATTTTGGATTGGGCAACGTCATCTGACTATATTTGTTGTTGCTCATAGCATGGCTGCACCCTATTGTCAACGCACCATGTAAATATCGTGTTTAGACAGGGTTAATTTGAGCCAATGAGATAAAGGAGGTTAACACGTAATCTTACTTTTCAAATAACTTTGTTAGCATTATTAGCATTTTTAATGTCTTGGGGTGGTGGGACTACGGCGCACAGATATGTCAACTTAGAGTTTTTAAATGCTAATTGTGCTTTTTGTTGTTGTGTGGCCCTGTTAATATAAGTTATAAACTTGAGTGCAGCGTCACACACGTACTGTCCTTGTTATGTTTTGATGTTTTGGTGAATAAAAAAAATTGAGCTCTTCGAAAAGTGTGTTTATTACCTGAAAATGTTTATCTCCAGCATGGCCATGAATGTTTGTGTCTGCTTCTCACTAAGCTGACCGCTGGCAGAAGAGCTGGCACTGAAGCTTGATAATTGGCTGGACGTGCCACTCTGACTGGAGTATCCTCTCCCTCCCGAGGCAATGAGTCCAAACGGTCCACCACCTCCTGCGTATCCAGAAGCCTTGTTGACCTCTTCCTGGAACATAGCCCTGGCAGAGGTCACGGCCGATTTCTCCGCAAGGTACTGTCTGTATTCTTCCGTTGAGCTGAAGGTGTAGGATTCTACATCTGTGTCGTATATGCCTTGCACGGTCATAGAGTCAGGCACTTCGTTTTTACCGTATCTGTTCAAAATTAAAAAAGAAATGACTTGAACAATTATTGAAAAGTTGTTAAAATTACTAGAAGCCCAATTGGTGTAGAATAAATGTATTTATGCTGAGGTCACATTTCCAAAACGGCACCCGGCCGGGATGTTTTAAGTAAGGAAAAATCAATAACATACGCAAATAGTTCCCATTGTTATATTTTACAACTTTTTTGTGATTTGTTGTCTTTTATATATTGGCCCCGGTTTGGAAATGTGACCTCAGCTTTAGGTGGAGCACGATGGAGTAAGAATTGGTTCGTTTTTACTTTTTGTACATACTTTTAGCAAACCATGGCCTTTATCTATTCAAAATACGGGAATTGAGTCATGAAATAATCACGTCGAAAATAAGATATGTCTTACGTCTGCAGATTTTGGCATGATCTCTGGATGACACTTTTCTTCCTTGATTCAGCCGAGTACACACCCCTTCCGTCGAAACCGACGCCGAGGTAGGTTGCACCGTCAATCAGGTTCTGTACATTGCATAATTTAAAGTTATAGAGAGCTATATAGAGAAACGACCAGATATTGATGTATCGGATAAAAAAAAGCCAAATTGTAACTTTGTTCGTTTCTTTGTTTGTTCGCGTAATTTTGTCTTTTTTTCGTTTGAATAAAAGTTTTAACTTTTAACATGTAACTACTAAACACAGATGAACTTTCATGATAATTTTGTCATCAAACCACTAAAAAATAAAGATTTGGACGCTATCTTCCAGAATGTGCGCAAAGAGCAGAGAGAGCGCCGTGAGGGCGACGTGAGAGCGCCGTGAGAGCGCCGTGAGAACGCCGTGAGGGCGCCGTGAGGGCGACGTGAGAGCGCCGTGAGGGCGACGTGAGAGCGCCGTGAGGGCGACGTGAGAGCGACGTGAGAGCGCCGAGAGAGCGACGTGAGAGCGCCGAGAGAGCGCCGTGAGAGCGACGTGAGAGCGCCGTGAGAGCGACGTGAGAGCGCCGTGAGAGCGACGCGAGAGCGACGTGAGGGCGACGTGAGAGCGCTGTGAGAGCGACGTGAGAGCGCCGTGAGAGCGCCGTGAGAGCGACGTGAGGGCGACGTGAGGGCGACGTGAGAGCGCCGTGAGAGCGACGTGAGAGCGCCGTGAGAGCGCCGTGAGAGCGCCGTGAGAGCGCCGTGAGAACGACGTGAGAGCGACGTGAGATCGCAGAACGGTCCCAACATTAATCTGGATACAAAATATGGCGACCTCGGCGCTCTCACGGCGCTGTCTCCGCGCTCCGACCAATTTCAAGTCGCAGAGAGATCGCGGTGAGAGCACCGCTAAGTGGAATGGGTGCCTTACCGGACATCCTGTCCGTGGTATCTTGGCCTTGTAGCAGGGGTCTCCATTCTTATAGCCTGTCCCGAAGCAGCCGTTCATCAGAACTGGTCCTAGTCCGGCTGGGTAGGTGAAGGCTGCGGCCTCTCCGCCGGAACTGTCTTTGTCTTCATCGCTGCTAATTAACAAAATCAATCATAACATTTTGTCATATCCACTAAAGACGGATCATCATTAGACACTTAAAAATATGATACGTACATGTTGTATGTTGTATTCTGTATCAACCGAAGTATCGGAATACACAATGGTGTATTTCGTTTATTTGTGTCATACCGACCCAAAAAAGGCGCCTTTCAATACGAAAATTTGCCAAAATGTGGTGTCCCAAACAAAAATGCAACAACATACATTTTAGCGTTAGAATCCGGTATTCGATGTTTCTAAAGCACCACACGGCGATAACCAAATAGAAGCTGTGCTGCTAGTCATCATTTTATGACCAGACATGGCGACGGCACACTCAAGTTATATCAACCTACTTTATGTCGCCACCAACGCAGAGTGCAAATACAGGACAGGACAATCAATACTCATGTTCACTTGAGTTATGTGAGGAAAGACGTGAAGTGCCTTTCCCAAGGGCACAAGATCGGTGGCATTTAGGACTCGAACCCGGGACCTCTTGGTTCCGAGTCGAGCACTCTGCCGCTACGCCACACGACCCCACAGTTCTCGCAATTTACTTTTTAAAATCATTTAAAAAATTTATTCATTACGAAATTTGTTCACCAACCTGTCATCCTTGTACTTGTACTTATGACGTATCTCCCAGCTTGGAGGTGCATACATGTTCCCCATCATGGCTCCTCGTCCATTGACAAGTTGAATGTCCGCCTAGTACACAAATGTTTGAAAGAAAAGATCGTTAGGAATGATCTGAGTCATCATCTCTGAACCTTATTTGTATCAGTATAATGTACACCTTGGGTATTTGCAATTTTTGTGGTACTGAATTAGAAATTTCAATTATTTATGCCCTCAATTTTACAGAATTAGAACGTTTGAGTTAGATGAAGCCTCTTCTTAATGCTGTCTTTATAGATGTCATCTTGTTGTCAAATATAATGTTATGAGAGGACGGTACACCCATAAGGGCACGGTCCCAAGCCGGGGCCCGGCCGGGTTGTTTGCCTGAACGAAAAATAAACAATCTCTATTAATACGTAGTTCTCATGGTTAACTTCCTAAACTTTTTTGTGTGTTTTCTGTCTTATGATTTTCGTTCCATACGACTGCTGGCCGGGCCCCGGGTTGGGAAATGTGATCGCGCCTTAAAAATATCCAACCTCCTCCACCGGTCGGTTCAAACCCGCTGCCAGCCCACTGGTGTCCTTCAGCAGGTCTTTGTACTCATCGTCGAACTTGTCCATCTGTTTCCCCAGGTAACTCTGCAGACCGCTCACCACCTTCTCCTGGTGGTTCTCCACTACACCGTTCGCGATCCTGTCGCCAAGCTTGCTCACGACCTTTCCTCCTATTTCTTTCGCTGCCGCTACTAGAAATGCGGGAACTGCCCTTTTTGACCTTTTGTGGTCATCAGCAGACTTTTTGGCCATGTGTTGGGATCCTAAATCATTATAGAAAGGAATATTAGTATCTAATTGCTGGAATGTCTGCGGGTACTTTTAACTCGCACAAAATAGTCCTTGTAAATCAACCATGGAGTCCATGGAACACCTTATACCAAGAAGGGAACTTTTAGGCCTATGATGAAAAACCCGAGTCGTACAACGGTGCATGCAGAAAAAAAAACAAAAACTCACATTCTTGCGCAAGTACAAGAGCCAGATACAAGCTGGCTAAGCTAGCAGTAATAGATAGTTGTGGACTGTCAAAAGACTGACCAAAATGTGGCATCCATTGAACGAAAGCTTCAAAACATTGCTATGTTACACGCTTATCATACATCGCTCATAGACATCATGAAGAAAAGACAAGAAAGAACCTAACTTGAAGCCACTCAAACTCATACACACTCAGAAAAGACCTCTTAAAATTCAATCTAGATTTAGTGAAAAAGATAAGAACTTTTTCTTTGCGGCCACAAAATGCAAAAAGGATAATAGTTCTTCACCTACAGGACGAAGGAAACTACCCTAACCTCTGATTTATAGACACAACCTGCTCATCATAACCGTGGCTAAGGGCAGTGAGTAAAGAGACTCTTTTTACACAACCAAGTCTATTCGATGACAGAATTGTAAAGAAGGCATACGTTACCGCTGTCAAACAAGACCATGACTGGACAGTCCACATACAGAACATATTGTGCTGAGAATGTCTGGCTAAACCCAGGCGACAATGCCAGCCAGTTTGGAAGCTTATTCAAGCAACGCTTACAACATGCATTTCTAGGATTAAGTGTAAAACAGTTACGTATACCTTTACTTATACCAACTTGGAAGTTTAAGAAAGTTAAACATCCACTGTATAATGGATGCTTTACTGCCTTTGGGTAAAACGCATTTGTTGTCACAGTGGTAAATGCTATTCTATGTATCTACATTTGGAAACGATGTGAATATAGAATCTAAAATTATTACATAGGTATAAAGTACATGACAAACGTGTTTTTGTTAGGAAAAGGTCATTTGGAATGCTTTACTGTTGCACAAATGTGTGATCGGAACGGTTATTTTATGAGGAGCTAGATTGAGTAAAATGTGCTGTTTTTGCTACCAAGGAATTCGCAGCTTCTGTCGTCAAATTGTTAATTAGTTTTCACTCAGAAACAATACTGTGATTAACAACAAATACAATTTGATTAACAACAAATAATCTCGTATCTGATATGTGTGTAGCATTTTCTTTACTGTAATGAAGTTAATTTGTGTTCAGTAGTTACTTATAACAATGTTTTATTAACAGTAGAAATGGCGAATTTAGTACATACCCACTGCAATGACCAGTATGGCGACCAGGAACAGTGTTGGGATCTTCATTGTTGTTTGTTTTACCTAGAAAAATACATATATTTCAGTTACAAATGACAACCAGCAGGTATACACGCGTCTACTAAGTTAATGTAAGCGTTACAGTTATCTAAACGTTAATTCAGCCATGTCGTATAGATACGATGACTTCTGCATTAAGTTTGTTTGTTAGTTTATTTGTTTATTTAACCGGAGAAACATATCGCCCCGTAGGGTGGTTTTAATGCACCCTGGGGGCAGTCCCCAAACACAATAAAATAATAACGATACAACATAAAGTAATCGCTGAAGAAACTTATGTACAATCAAGGGGCAAATTGAAATAAGGTAACTTAAGCATAAACTTAAGTAACAGAATAATGAGCGGTCCAAAATAGGCATTTATCAAATAATATCGAATAAATCATACAGAAATCAAATAAATAAAAAGTGAAAGGATGAATTTGCATATCAATGTACAATTGGCAGGCATGCAGTCTTGTTTGTATATTTGTTTGAAGCGTAAGAGTGTACTGACCGATTTCAGATTGTTCCAAAGAATCACGCCAGAGTACGAGAAAGCTCGCTTTCTGTACTCCAGTTGAACCTTTGGCAACTGTAGCTGCCTTGAGCCCTTAGCCCTAAGTTCTTTAGTTACTGTAATATCCCTGCTAAACCTTATAAATCCTAAAGTACATGGGGTTACAACAGTTACGGTGTCTCTGACAAGTCAAGTCAAGTCAAAGTTTATTGCACAACGATTGTCACGGGTACAATGTATGGCAAATAATAAGATTACTAGTTGGTATGTGTCTAACATAATGCTATATATATGGTCAACGGACATTGTATCTGACAGAGTATTATAAATAGCTACTGGCTAGAGAATATTTCGACTCTACATGTACATTCTACATTACGCTAGACTATACACATGAAGGGTACAGTGAGCAGTTGTACCTAATTATACTAAACATGTTCTATGGCTACTAAACAGTGTATACTAAGTTACTTGCCAGGAATGTTAAGATTCTACATACAAATGCTACGAAACGCTATACTATATACATGTAGTTGATAAAAAATTCAGTGACTCTACTTATACAGCTATTCTAAGATGTCTTTTTTGCATGGCATTATAAATGTATTGACCTATATATACAGAAAATGTGTCTGGACATGACATAAGTACATGGAACGTCTCTCTAGAAGTGACATGTGTACGATATTGATAATAACTGACACAGATGCGTATTTACCTTCTCCTGCGTGGTTCTTCAGGTGAACACCCAGTCACGTCATAGCGCTTGGTGCAGGATCCGCGTTCTGAAATATCCAACGGTTTCGCATGACATCTTTAAGAGGGCCTGCATGGGGAGTTCCGACAACGCTCTACGCTAAATTTTAGGCTAAAGTAAATTGGCTCTTGAGAGCCGACTACGTATTGCGCCACAGTAGCGATTATGCTTTGCAATAAACAACAAAAAAAAGCAAGTGGCTACAACGCATTACGTAGAATTAAAACTCGAATTACGCTCTACGCAAAATGTGTCAATTACGCTCTACGTTCAATTAGAGTGGTCCGTGTACGCTCTACGTAGAATTAAAACGGCCGATTACGCTCTTCGGAAAAGGGCATGCGGGCCCCCTTTAAAAGGTCTATATTGCGTGTAAATGTAACCCTGTGTACTTCCTTCGGCAGAATGAGTTGTCAGTTACATACGTCTTATTATGTCTACTCCGCGGTTATCTCCAGCAAAATCAGACTTCGGCACTTAGTAACATTTGGAAGCCGTATCTGACTGACAACTGACTGTGCCAAGGAACATGAGTGTTTACTAAGGATCACTGTTATAATAACAGTCCTTGTGTGGTCTGGATGCGAATGCATCTGATGTGATGGACTTTTAAGCGTTTTGTCGTTCTTTATGTGATGTATTTATTTAGCTCTCCTTTTGACACGTTACAGTCTCTTGTCTTTTGAAGAAAATTGACAGTAAAGAATGCCCAACAAGACGGCCAAACTCTGTTTATTTAGAAACAACGCACAGTACTGGCAAGGAGCAAATTTCTGGCAAGGAAGGTCTTCTTGTAAATACTATACTTAGCACTTGTCAGTTAGTGCTTCGAAGTGGAGTATAACATGAAAAAATGGCTAGAAGCAGACTGTTTGACAGAGCCATACAGTCTGAAGGGAATCTTTATTTGTAAACTCCGCTTTGGATGATGGTTACAGGAAATGGCCGTAAGAATGTGAACATTTAGCATGCCCAGACATCCTCACTACTCTCACGGCCACGGACACCATGTGACTCACCGTACCAGACTCAGGCTTGGTTTCAGCCAGCTGAACTACCACCTATTCCAGCATCACTGTATCAGTAGTCCCGATTGCAAATGTGGGCATCCAAATGAGACACCAGAACACTATTTATAATACACTGCAAATGTTATAATACTGAAAGGACCAAAATGTTGTTATCCATATCTTGCCTTCATCTTGAAAACATACTTCCTTCCGACCCACTCAACGTAAATGACGCCACATTATGTACTTTACTTCTTACAGGTAGCCCCTCCCTCCCATACCCTACCAACTGCCGTATCTTTGATATTGTGTTTAACTGTATCCACCACTCTGGAAGATTTGACCAATCTCAATAATGTTATGCTAGGTATTGGTGCGCCAGCCACTTTCATTTTATGTTAATGCTATACTTTATGTCATCTTTATGTTTACATTTGTATTATGTTTTATGAGCAGCGGATTTACATAAGCACAACAAGTGCTTCCTATCCAATGCTCAAAAATCCATGTGAATAAAATAAAATAAAATAAAACAAGAAGCCATAGGTGACAATCCTCCGTGAAGTTTTATATATTTCAACAAAATCCCAAGCGTCAACGCCAGACCTACTGTGCAGACATTATAATTAGGCAACGGTTAATACAATGAGGGCGCGTCACAAGCATAAAACATACAAAGAGCTAAATCCATTACTGCTCCCAGGGCGTGTAAAGATACTGTGCTTCAAGTTCGAAGTTCATTTTATTTACACACACACAATCATTGCATTCACATAAAGATCGGACTATCATGGTCGTGTCTAGTAACAAAGACAGCCCCACCGTCTTATGCTTCGGTCCCAATTGAAAAAAGGGGCCCTGCCGGGTAGTTCCCGGGCTGTTTATGGCACTTTCGGGCGTGACCCCTACGTGGCCCCGCCGGACACCCT
>NW_017803887.1:2706545-2710429 GCF_001625305.1 Branchiostoma belcheri
ATATGTACATGTATGTATAGCTTTGCAGCCAATGTTTTATTGCCCTCCAGGACTTTGATGTCAACAGCTTTGAACAACTTTGTATCAACTTTGCCAATGAAAAACTTCACGACCACTTCAACAGACATATATTCAAGTTAGAGCAGGTAAATGTTCAATTTACAGGAAATGGTTATGTTAGTTCTGTGCACAACAGTGATAACATTGTGAATGAAACAAATGAAACATTTTAGAAGAGATCTGTTGGTCGAATTATAGTAGCTGGGATTTAAGAATTGAAGGTCTGTAAGAATGACTGTTTTGTTTAATGTTTTAGATGGAGTATGAAAAAGAGTCAATAGGCTGGAAGCACATGACCTGTCCTGACAACCAGCTTTGCTTGGACCTGATTTCTGCCAAGCCACATGGAATCTTCTCCTTGCTGAATGACCAGAGCAGCTTTCCACAGGTTATGTAACCTAATACTGTACTCATACCGTACTCATATTGATTGATTAATCAAGTCTGGGGCAAATAATCCTGCGGGAATGAAGCTTTTGTAAGGTGTCTTTCGCTTTATGTGCCCAGCCTATGTGGGTATAACATCTGTGTCCATAATATCACCAGGGTCCATATATTAGAAGTTATAGACACCCATGAAATATTTTGTGCTTTTGTTATGTTTAGGTGTATTTTGTGTTATGATGTATTATTAGGGATATGATGTGTTTGTTTTATCGCCCATCCTCTCCCAGCCACTGTGAAGGTTCCCTACAATTGTAAGGTTTTAACCCAAATAAGGTTATAACTTAATAACATGAAAAGACTATCAAGGATGTTACATCTAGGTAATAAGATATGCTAAATACAGATACTCACATCAAGCAACTGGATTATGATTTTGGAAATGGTTCAGGTAGATAGTTCAGGTAGAATCTACTACCTTTCATCAGTGACACTAAGAGAACTTGTGTTATCAAGGACGTTCTTTGCATAAATGGTGAGATTATTAACAGCTCTAACACTTACATGTATGTCTGTCACTTCCCATACATCTGCCATGCACACCATGTATCTAGCTCTTATTACTGCTATGGTTTACTTTTAGAGCTACATTTATAGATTTATTCTGGCACACTTGGAACACTGGTCAGGAGATAGAAATAGACTTTAGCTGACCCACACAGACTACACCACTATTCTAAGAAGGTCTGTAAAGTGTAAATTCTTTTTAAAAAAACACAGATCTACAGTAACCTGCTAATGCACATACCAAAGATAATTGCAATGAATTCAGGGGTTGTTGAGATCATTTGCCAGAAAAACAATCGTAATATAAACAAGAAGCCATAGGCGACAATCCTCCGTGAAGTTTTATATATTTCAACAAAATCCCAAGCGTCAACGCCAGACCTACTGTGCAGACATTATAATTAGGCAACGGTTAATACAATGAGGGCGCGTCACAAGCATAAAACATACAAAGAGCTAAATCCATTACTGCTCCCAGGGCGTGTAAAGATACTGTGCTTCAAGTTCGAAGTTCATTTTAATTACACACACACAATCATTGCATTCACATAAAGATCGGACTATCATGGTCGTGTCTAGTATTAACAAAGACAGCCCCACCGTCTTACCGTGCCTCGCCCTGTACCTAATTAAGCGCGCCTGGAACAGGCCAAATTCCAGCAACAGTTGCGGTAAGCACCGCGAGTGTTACTACCGCCGGCCAGATAACCAGGATATCTTCTTAGAGTACCTCTGCTACCAGACAACTGCCTAAACCTACGGCCTATTCCACAGGATTGTAAAAGTAGGGATGTTTCTAAAATATGCATTTACTTCAATATCAAAACAGCTACGGTAAAAATAAAAAGACGTGCATCATCCCGGACATAATGCCACACCACATGCGAAATTACACAGAAATGCGACGTACGGAAGAATGCGTTTTGGCTGCGAACATCTTCCAAAAAACTTGGCATCTCTTAAGCATGGGCAAAAACATCTGGAACCACTTATCAAAACCACCCCGTATCTGCATGAAGTTCCACCCCCCCCCACTGCTATTCCAAACAACACGTTTTTCTGGACCATTCCAATTCGCCTCGTAATTGTAGGGGTGCGTCTGCAATATTACATTGACCGCGAAAGCAGCAACGGCAAAAATACACATTCGTGCATCAACACGGGCATGCCCGCAGACGGCGTATAAAATTGCGTGCCGATTACACAAAGAGAACCCAGTGTTTTGACTGCGAACATGAAAAATCAGCCGATCACAACACTCCGTCCGGAGGTCCTGACCTCCTTAATGGAGTAACAACCTTGCAGGTCCACAGCAAACAGGCAGGGCATACAGCCAAATTTCTACTGATCCCATAATGTCAACAACCATAATTTATGCTACCTTAACATCACATCCACAGACCATCCAGCACCAAAGATATTTTGAAAAATTCCTACTGCAGCGCCAAGATCAATCACCAGGGTCCCAAAGTCGACCTACGTGATTGTAGACAATCCACTTTACCCCACCTACCTACCCACATACCAGATACACGTATAATCGCATTCTGTCTGACAGATCTTGTGATATAGACCAAAACGTCATCCAGACTGAAAACAGTACCCACCATTTCATGGAGGGTAATAATTTGAAATACATGTACAGTTCAGGTGTTCACAGTGAACAATCCTTGAACTGAAGTGTCAAATCTCACAAGAGACAAGAGATCAACATATAGAAATTCAAATTGGCTGGCACATTGCTATTCTTTAAAGGGTGATGTTTCTTTGTTGCATGATTAAATGTTACATGACATTGTACAGAATACGATGAAGATATGACTGTAAATGAAAAAATCCTTTTTGATGAGAATAGATACTGTTACTTGTCTTCATGCTTTTAACATGTAGAAACTAGATTAGTTCTATATGCTCTTTGAAACCTTTTTTTGCTCTGAATTTTATCCAGGCTACTGACAGATCCTTCTTGGAGAAATGTCACCACTTCCACCAGAACCATGAACATTACGATCGGCCCAGGGTCCCAGCCCAGGAGTTCTCCATCAGACACTGCGCAGGAAAGGTTTCCTATAAAGTAGGAACACTTTGATTGACAGTCACGTTTTCAAACTTTTTACCTCCATGAAAAATGGAGGTATTGTTTTGGCATGTCTGTGTGTATGTGCATGACCTAATTCAATGTGAAACTTTTGTGATTCCTTACAGGTGAATTATGGGAATTTTTTTACCATGTGACATAAGTTACTCAAAGGTTAACCGTTAACATCACTACGCATATATTATGTTAAGGCACCTCCAAATTCTTGTTTGTATTGCACAAGAGGCATTTTTACACACTCGCTGTCAGGGATATTTTTTTCAAAGTTGAAAGTCTCTGGAATGTTCTATTGTTACATTACTCTTAGGATGGGAAATCAAGTATCCATGCAGTATTGTAGAAGTTTGCCTTAGTTTCTATTTCTGCCTTAGTTACATTAACGGCAGTGAACCTTAATCCGACACTTTTATGCACAAGCAAGATTGAATGATGAATCCACAACCAGACATTCGGTATTTTCGTTAATCATTTAGTGCATCTTATAGCCTGTTTTTAACGCCATACCTACGTGTGTGTCACTCTCCCAACCATTGAGATATCGCGGGAAAATTGGGTCTTCAACATCGCTCCCGATTTCACCGTGCCCTGCGTATTCTGTTCTAAGCGAAACCTTAATCCGACGCCATGCAACAGTGTAGCTGTTTGCCTGTAATTTTGCTATTCACAACAACATTTTTTTCTCAATCCCATTGTCAAACAACAGACACTTATACAAGTTATCAACGGCATCAAAAGTAAGTCGGTAGGCCGGTGCACCGCGGTGCAGCGCTACACC
>NW_017803887.1:2710449-2722163 GCF_001625305.1 Branchiostoma belcheri
CTGAATTAAATTCTACCCGGGCCCCGCCGACAAAAAGACGTCGTGACCTCATCATGAGAACACCGACAGGTACCCCTCCGGTTGCCGGCAGTTCACCGGGACACATTTGTTACGTCACAGACCAGATGAACAGAATAAAGGTGTGTACTTCGTAAACCCGGGTAAAATGTGTGACGTCACAGACCAAATGATCACAACAAAAGCGTGAACTCTATATTAAGTGGGTCAGTACAAGACATCGTCAGAGAAGCTGCCGGGTACCTGCCGGGTGCCTGCCGGAGAACGACCAATAAGGGTGACAAAATGCCACTGAAGGAAACTTTTAATTGTGACCACCACAAACGGTGCCCGCCAGGCTCCAGAGCCCGGCGGGAGCCGGCCGGGGCTACATCCCCGACGGGCACCGGCGCAATTGGGACCGAAGCATTACCGTGCCTGTACCTAATTAAGCGCGCCTGGAACAGGCCAAATTCCAGCAACAGTTGCGGTAAGCACCGCGAGTGTTACTACCGCCGGCCAGATAACCAGGATATCTGCTTACAGTACCTCTGATACCAGACAACTGCCTAAACCTACGGCCTACTCCACAGGATTGTAAAAGTAGGGATGTTTCTAAAATATGCATTTACTTCAATATCAAAACAGCTACGGTAAAAATAAAAAGACGTGCATCATCCCGGACACAATGCCACACCACATGCGAATGCGACGTACGGAAGAATGCGTTTTGGCTGCGAACATCTTCCAAAAAACTTGGCATCTCTTAAGCATGGGCAAAAACATCTGGAACCACTTATCAAAACCACCCCGTATCTGCATGAAGTTCCACCCCCCCCCACTGCTATTCCAAACAACACGTTTTTTCTGGACCATTCCAATTCGCCTCGTAATTGTAGGGGTGCGTCTGCAATATTACATTGACCGCGAAAGCAGCAACGGCAAAATACACATTCGTGCATCAACACGGGCATGCCCGCAGACGGCGTATAAAATTGCGTGCCGATTACACAAAGAGAACCCAGTGTTTTGACTGCGAACATGAAAAATCAGCCGATCACAACACTCCGTCCGGAGGTCCTGACCTCCTTCACGGAGTAATAAAATGTGAACATGTGCGGTGATTGTGCATGTGGGTCAGGTTTGGTGAAGCCATTTGATGTCTGAAAGAGAAAGAAAGAAAGAAAGATAGATAGAAAGAAAGAGAGAGAGAGAGAGAGAAAGAAAGAAAGAAAGAAAGAAAGAAAGAAATGAAAGTAGTAAAGGAAAGTATAACATGTTTTATTGCAAAAGTTTCAACCACCTTGCTACTTATAACACAGAATAATGCGCTGCTAAAGCCACGGCCACACATTCAGAAACTTTCCCCAACAACCAAACAACGATCGAAGGGTGGCCGAAATCGGTGACCAGGCTGACAATTTAAGCCACGCTTTCGTTTTTTTTTACGAATGGAATCAAATTTGAAGAAAATTTGACGACCGCTGCATGATCTGCCTCCCGTCCACACCCGAATGTTTCAAACATTTTGAACGGCATTCGGCTGGCAAAGCCAAATATTAGCTGACCTCTTTCGGAACACCACCCAAAGACACACGATCTTGCTTCAGACCTATTTGTACCATAAATGGCAAAGGGGAGCTGGGCAGTGTTCGGGTGGCAAATTCTACTCTGCGTGAGTGTTCATTTAAGACACCTAGCGGTTATAGAATAAAGTGCAACTTCTTGTCCTAATCCAGCATTCTTCGAGCTCCGTTATGCTGGGCTGTTTGCATTAACGAAAATCAACAATTCTCATCAGGAATACACAAATAGCACTCATAATATCTTTTAAACTTTTTTGTGCCTTGTTGTCTTTTATATCCAAAAGCTGCCCAGCCGGGCGTACTTACAACACAACCGTCATTATGCCATGCGCCTTATTGTAAATTACATAGATTATACAAATGTAGTAAACAAAGGGGCTCACAATTTACAAACGGTCTGTGTACAATACATGCATGGAAAAAAGCGAATTCACGTCATGCTTCATATATGTCAGTACAAAAGCGGCATTAACCTATTTACAGACACACACACACACACGTACACACACACACACACACACATTTACACACTCGCACACTCACACTCGCGCACACTCACACTCACACACACACACTAGCACACACACACACACGTACACACACACACACACACACACACACACACACACACACACACACACACACACACACACACACACACACACACACACACACACACACACACACACACACTTGCACACACAAACACACGTACACACACGTACACACACACACATACAAGGCACGGTATAGTTACACCTAGAATGCAAACACCCTGCAGACAACGTAAAAGCCACATAAAAAATTTACAATGCACTTATCTTTTGAGCACTACGGCCTTTATCATATATCCTCCTCAAATAGATCTATATGCGGTAGGGACTGTGTAACCATGTGTACAACAATGCTGTGTACTCTTTTCCGGCTTTTAAATTTAATCGTGCATTAAGAGACAAATGGAGTCTTCTCTCCGCGAAACCTGACCTGTCTGTCTATGGTTTGGGGCTAATCCATTTTTAATAAAAGTAGGGTATGTGAAGTTACCTTTAAGTTACTTTTGTTGAATAGCAAAGAACAAATATACGTAATATTTGAAAGAGAGAGTATGATATATCCGCACGAGTTGAAAAAATGAAAGCCGTTGTACTCTATGTTGTAGTGTTAATATAAATTAATCGTTGATTCACAACGTAGCTAAAACATATTATGTCAAACATATATGTATATACTATAACTCATTCTTGTTCAAGGTAGGTTGTGAATAACTTTTTCATCAAAGTACAGCCCCAGGCGAGGTTACATTCATCGTGAAGTTTTCGGCCTTGAGAGGTAAGCTATGGCGGATCCAACTGTTGACAGTTAACAGCGGTTTATATACGCCGGTGTTTTCCGTCACAAAACAATTCAGTTTCATAACACAAATCAACAAATGTTCCATGCAAGACTAGAGTGTTTTAATGACTACACTTAGCGTACCGCGACTGTGACTACACCCTTAAAGGCATCCAATGCAGTTTTTACGGCTTGAAAACCCGATTTTTCAACGTCAATATTCTAGTCACTTTTCTACATACTGAGTTGAAACAACACTATCCCAATTTACGATCTATATCCCACTATCCTAATTAAGGCCTTGAGCCTTGAGGTAAGCTATGGCGGATCCAACTGTTGACAGTTAACAGCGGTTTATATACGCCGATGTTTTCCGTCACAAAACAATTCAGTTTCATCACACAAATCAACAAATGTTCCATGCAAGAGTGTTTTAATGGCTTCACTTAGCGTACCGCGACTGTGACTAGACCCTTAAAGGCATCCAATGCAGTTTTTACGGCTTGAAAACCCGATTTTTCAACGTCAATATTCTAGTCACTTTTCTACATACTGAGTTGAAACAACACTATCCCAATTTACGAAAAACACCCGAACCTCTGACGGAAAACGGTTACTGGGAGGGCCCTGGGTTGATTTTTAGGGTACCACTCAGAAAATGAAGGACTCATCTTGGGGCTTGTTTCTGCAGTTTTAAAAGCCCAAGGTATGAAATACTGATTGAAATGTGCTAATGTAAAGCAGTATGTGTCAGTGTCATTGCCTTTTTCAGAATATTTCTAGTTTTGCTGCTCTGATATCGCATTGGATGCCTTTAAAAATCAGAAATTCGCTCAGTAGCAACGATATAAACAGTCCCAAACACGCCCATCCCTGCTTTGTTTACGTTGAGCTAAAGCCTTGAAGGCACTTTCTTCGCAATCTTTCCTTCAAAAGAATTGCCGGGTGTCGACAAACACAGAAAATGCCGCACGCGTTTGTGTGCATAGATAGGGACGCCATGCGGAAACTGGCTTTAGTTACCAAGTCCAGAACAAGCCTGGACAATGGAAGGGTTCTTAGCTATTGTTGTAGTGAAGGCGGCTTGCGTGAGAGATAGCAACGCTTGCTTGGTTGCTGCCTGCGCGCGCAGGTCTTTTCCCTCAGGTAGCTGCTTCTATCGTCTGTTTTTCAACAGATAAGCAACAACTCAATCAATTTCTAAATAAAGAGAGTATTTCTGAAACGCAGATATCCTGTATAAATACAACTACATTTTTTTTTTACAAAAACAACAACAACAAAAGATATGAACTTGTTTGATATGAACGTTCTTTTCAAATGTACCCCCCGCCCCAAGTGTGTAGTGGACTGGCCCTGACATGTCGTTCTTTGTCAGTGAGATCTATGGTTGAAATTGAGGGATCATCTTGTTGGCAAAGGTCAAACAATACCTGTCTACGTTCCCATGAAATGTAATCAAACGCGGATGAGTCGGCGCTGGGAGGATTTGGACGGGTTTGTTTGTGCAGTTCCCCGTCCTGTGAGTTTAGCGTGAGACAGGTGGCCGAGCGGGAGAAAAATCACAGACGCATTTTTGTTTTTCACCGTCGTGGCAACAAGTCAGACGTTCGTGTGGATTCTCCCTACTCTCCAAGCAGAGGTTGTGGGGGAATGATCGTTAGCTTTTTATATATTTTTTGTCGGTGGCTGGCGACCTACTCTGGCTAATGGATACTGCCTGGCCAAATTGATACTGTTGTTTTGCCACCGAAAGGGATCTGCTTGGAGATAGAGTCTTCCGTGGTGGACGAAGGATGGTGGTGACTCTGAAGGACATTCACACAGAGAGCCAGTTGTATTTCTGAGTTTGAAATGCCTTTCAGGATTGTCAGTGACTTTCTAGTTCCTGCAAAGAATCGTCTTTAACTAATGGAGAAGAAGAAGGATTTGACATTACATCGTTTTCGCCCGAAGTGGACTTTTATTCGAAGAGGATATTTTTTACCTGTGCTGTCTTGTGGATTTTACCTATGAAGAGAATTATTTTTTTTTTTGGTAAAGTTTAGTCGACATGCACGTGGTGTAAGTGAGATATTCTTCATATTTTTTTTCTAAACACTATGGTGTCGTCTAAATTAAGACTGAAGTTTTACGTGTTGACTCCCTGAGATGCAGTTTTGAGGGAACTGATACACGGAAGTGTAGTAAACGTGCAAGATACAAAGAAAACAGCAAGTTTCCCCTGTTTACGGAAGTTCTCTTGCTTGTTGCAACGACATTTCATCCAAGTAGAAAAAAAACAACGAAGAGAGGCCACAAAATCCGTCCAAAATGCTAAAGCTGGTGAAGAAATCCATTGAGCGCAATAAGTTCATGAAAGACCTGCACAGCACACGGGAAAAGAATGCCGAGAGAAGGGCCAGGAACGAGGGACCGATGGTTTTCAACAAGCGGCTGTTCGCTGCGCAGGGCTCGGTGGTGATCACCCTGGAAGCCCGGAAAGTTATGGTGCGAAACGCGGTGAGTTTGGACCGGGATCTGACTGCGAGTGAACTGTTATCCATGCGACCTGTGGCAGACGGTTTGAAACTGATTCATAACGGTTTGAAATACGTTAAAGACGCTATAAGCCATGTCGTAACATACGAATCGTACGATCAAGATGTTTACGTCACCAAACAACCCCAGGAAGACCTACTGTCCTGTTACTACATACTGAGTGGATCGGTGGAAGTTACATACGACAAACCCAGTCGAAACTCCATGCAAGTGCACGAAAGTAACATCATCTACGCGCACGGTGTTGGAGAATTCCTCGGTATGGTATCGCCGGAGGGCCCGAGTAGGGACCTGGCGCCGCCCGCTACCATGTACACCACCGAACCGTGCGAGTTCCTGCGCATAGATAGACAGAAATTTCACGAGAAAATCAAATCCCTCGCCAAATTGCACAAGGAAGAAAAGGAACATTATCTTAACAACGTCAGCGTACTCAAGACACTACCCGAGGTGGAGAAAGAAAAGCTGATGTCCGTACTAGTAAAACAGGTGAGGATTCTACACCTGATTTCTTTTTATGTTTTTTTTTCATGTATGGTATCTGTACATATTTCTATACTTGCGTCAGAACGACGAAAAAACGACGAAAGTTTCTTGACTGTAAACAGTTTGTAAACAGCTCTACTAGAAATCTAGTACTACATACACATGTATACAACTATAAAAACAGTGTCGCAGTTATAGCGATATAGTCATTTTGAGATCAGGCTCTACGTATAGGATTTGTTAAGTTGATTTGTTTGTTTACGGCCGGATTGTATAGCTGTGGCCTAACAACGGCAAAACTCTGTCCTTCACACTTATATATAATCTTCGGTTGTTTGTTGTAAGTTAAAAAGCTGCAGCCGATTCAACAGCTGTTTTTTTATCTATTTTAAAAAAAGACGTTGCCCATGAAGATTCCATTCGTTGTTAGGAGTTAGGTTATGATTAAGTTGTTAGTCGATTTTATAGATAACCCATAATTTCGGGAAACAGTTTACCCTAAATGACATTCATAAATTCTGTACGTAGGTAGATTTTGGCATCTAGAAAAACTTCTGAGAAACCCGTTCAGAACGGCAGCTGTTTTTTTATACGTACAGCCGTTTTTCCTTAAATTACAATAATCGCATTCCGTTTAATGGGCAAAATTACTATTCATTTTTAAAAGCAATTTTCTTATAGCTATGCGTTTACCATTTTTCCTTGTCCTAGGGTTTTTTTCCGACGATTCGCTGGTTATGTCATGTTGTTGTTTTTAGGTTAGGCCACAGCAAGTAAATCTTATGAATGGCATCTTCCACAGACCCCAAATCTAATATGATAGGGAGGTAAAAGCATGGCGGGAGAAAAATAAACAATATTCTACATTTTCAAATTTTGAAATCACTAACCTTCTAAAACAAGAAATGATACCTAAATTGTGCAAAGTTTACAACTATAACAACATTCATTTCTCACCGAAAAAAGGTTTTAATCATTGTAAATGGTTTTGATTCAGTTGAACCATCACATAAACACAGTCACCATCACATATAAAAGAAATAAAAAATACATCATTCACTGCATCAACGTAAAACACAGTAGAGTTAGTAGAAGTAGTAACTGACAAAACAATAAATCAGAGCCTTTTCTTGTCTCCTCTCTTCATATTTATCTGCCATCCTCCTTCCAGCATAGCGACAGCCATCTTTGCCCATTTTTGACATGTTGACCACTGTCAGAGAGCATAAAAATTTATTTGTGTTTTCCCAAATCAGGAAAAAATTAATGCGCGTGTGCTGTCATCCATAAAAATAACTTGCCGTGGCCTTACAGGCTCCAGCCGTGCGTAGCATGTAGGTGTTTGTAAGGCAACGCCGATACAAGACAGGAACTCTTGTTCCTGTGGGCGCTTACACTGGCTTCGTCACGCAGTCTTGCCACAGAACAAATCCCCTAAACCCCTCTTAAAGCAATACAGGACTTATAATAAGTTTAGTTTGCAGCACATAAAGCCCCACAATGCCTGAAATTTGCAACATAACGCAACGACCACCTCAGAGTCTTTTTTTTTCAGATCTCTAATTGTTGTAAGTTAAGTTGTTGGTGCTTTGAGGACCCTTGTTCGTCGGTTGTCATGCTAAAGGCCGTTTTGCTTGTCTTCCCACATAGCTTACACGCAGGGAAATAAATTGTCTGTGTTAAGTAGACAGGTCGGTTTCGCACCATTTCGTCCAAATGTATTACATGCTTTGGAAAGCTCAGAGTGCAGCTACTAACAATGGGAGGTAGTAGAGTGAAACGTATTCTGTGGTCCAGTTAGAAATAATGTAAACAAATAATCATTGAAATTAAGTAATCCCAATAGAAGACGCAAGCATTGAATGGTGTTATTTTCGGATAAGTTATAAATCAATTTTAGGAAGAAATAAATTTTAAATCACGTATTGCTATCTTTTGCAACCATATCGAGAAATAATCAGTAAAAAACGCAAAGTTTATCAAAACAGGTGAAATTTATCTGTGATCTTTCGACACTTCCAAGGGCGTCGCCATTTTGAATTAGATGTTTCACGTCACCGTAGCCAGAAAACGGACAGCGACCTTAACATTTCAAATGGGATGCCAAACACCTGTCAACGTATGATCATGTGAGAAAATTATAATTTACTATGACCATATTTGATGAAGCATATATCATTATTTTGCATCAATACCATGACATAAAAGTCATAAACTTGACAAATAACCCTTTGTCTGGCGTGCGTGTTCTTTTCAAGGATGGCCAACAAAATAAACAAAAATGTGTTATCTACCAAAGGGTTCACTCATGAAATGATAATGACCTAACACTGTTTAAAGTATCTGCATCTGTATCTGTAGAACCGTCTTTCTGCGTAACATACCAGATTCGCAGGCACGCGGCGCGGCGGCAGCTCGCTTCATTACACCGATCGAATTGTTACACCTAACCTTTGTATGCTCCACCTCTACGGAGGATGAATGATGATGATGATGATGATGATGAACCCTCGAACATCTAGGCATTGTTTAAAGCTATATAATGACAATGCGAGTTCCACTCTGCGATAGTTCTAAGAAAGAATTTAATTCTTGAATGCCCCAATCCTTGGTTGATAACTCTGGTACTTGAAGGCATGGCTATTTCTTGTTCTCTTCTGGGCTGCTATTAGGTACTTAGTAGTTGGTAGGTCCACCAGTTTATTAGTCATTTTGTACATCATGCATAGCCTGGACATTTTTCTTCTGTCTTCCAGTGACACCCACCAACAAAAGTACTTCGTCATTACGTGACAACGTGTTAAATCAATCATGTTTGAGAGAGCGTTCTGTTCGAGTTTGTGTTTACAATACGCAGAGACGTGAGGCAGTCGTTTCTTGTTGTTTGGCTGGCACTTTCGTGCTAATTTGGCGACGTGTCTTGAATAAGAGGGCTCTATCGCGTGTCAGTAGCCCTTTTACCGGTAGCATAAAGAACACACTAAGATGCGCCTCACTGGTGCGTGGATAGCGGCACAGAATGAAGGCACCTCTGGTTTAGGGGCACCCTTTGTTGTTGAACACGTAAATCTTGTCTGTATAGTAAAGCAGGCAGACTTTTTTTATCATATCTGACAAGGTTCGTTTGACAACATAACTCATACATCAACTATCTAGTTTGTCAAAGGCGCCGTAAGGTACAGTTTTACATCTAAGGAGTATGAAATGCTAACGTATTAAGGAGAGCTAACACGAATTATTCAGGTAAACAAGGTGCATAGGTATGAACTAGCTGCTGAATAGCACGAAATAACAAACATCAAATAACACTTATTAGAATGAATATTTATAACATAAAAGGTAACTATTAGATGCAACAAAACTGACCTTTTAATTTAAAAATTTGGTAAATGGACAAGGCATTTTAAATTTCTTGTAATTTAGTATTCATATCTTAGTTTTAAAGAAGTGTTAATGACCTGCCTTGAGGTGTATATGATGTGAAAAGGCCTTGTTAGTTGTTATAATCACCGATTGAAATTTTGCAAGTGCGCGCGCGTTTTTTTACTCGGATACATTCTTTGCCTTCGGCCACATACGTTAAACGTATCTATTGTTTGGTAGATCTCTTGAGCTTCAGCTAAATAACGATTCTTCTTATTGGTCAGAATTACAATGCTATCACCCTTATCTTTTCTGTGATTGGTTAACAGGAGTATCCAGCAGGAAAGGTAATACTGAGGCAGGGCGAGCCTGTACATCACCTGTTCCTGCTTGTTAAAGGTAGGTCCTTTTGTTATATATATAAATGGTTTATTGCAAATTGACACAAAACTAAAACAACATTGCAGCCTAATAATACAATTTAAGCAGTTTTAGGGAACACACAATTGTACAAAATAGCATTAATTGTTGTCAAGGATGCCATATGTGCATCGACATGTTTAAACTTTTGTTACTGTAATATAAACTTTAAAATGCATAGAAACTATTTGTTTAGCGACTCAGTATAACATTAGATTTGCTGTATTGTGGTAGGCGCGGGGTGCTATGGGTTGTGCATTTCCAACGACACGACATATATAGAGTAGTTCTGTAACGGTCAATGGTCTTTAAACCATCATTGGACCGACAAAAATGCCACCTTTAAGGTCTGCAGTCACTCCGTCACCAAACACGTTTTCAGCAAGCGTTCCAGTTAAGTTAGCGCAAACATGAGACGTGGTTTGGTTTACCTCATGCATGACAAGTAATGCTAAATTTACAGTTCAACAGAAAGCATCTAGTCCAGTGAAAAACAGCCATGGTTTAAGACACTCACTCACTTTATGATGGTATTTTTTTTATATCAATGTTTCCATATAATAAACCATTGAGGTGATAAAATTCGATTTCTTTTAGGTCGCTGTGAGTGTCTAAGGCAGGTTACAGTGGACGAGACCAAGAACGAAGAGGTTTTCAGAGTCGGACGCTTGGATGAAGGTAAAATCTATTCATCTAGAAGCAACTCAAAAGTTTGCATGCATTCCAAAGAATTGTAAACAGTAAATTGTAAATGTTCAGATTTTTTCGATACAATCTTATATATCATTGATAACGATGACGTAACTGTACTTAGAAAGGCAGTTAACTTCAACACAGGGCTCGAAATACTGGGTGCATGTGCACCTTTACTAGTAAGTGCACCCAAATTTGGAGCTGTGCACCCGATTTTTTCCATAGGTACACTGGTGCACCCAAATATTTTTGTAGGTTTACGCATGTCAAGATGTTAAATGTTGAGTTAAATGAATTTCGACCCCTGCCTCATCCAGAATGTTTTTGTTCTTGTTATGCCGCTATATGGAATTGCATTAGATGTCTTGAAAAGACAACCTAACGCTGGTCATATATTGTCTTGACAGGGGATTTTTTCGGCGAGGAGGGATTTCTGAACGGTGTGGACAGCTGCTGCAGTATTGTAACCCTCAGCTGTGTGTCCTGTTTTATCATTAACAGGTGAGAGGTTTTTTTTTATATATGCCAACATTTCATGGCCAAACATGGCGACGGCACACTCACGTTATATTTTATGCCGCTACCAACACAGAGTACAAATACAAGGCAGGAAAATACTCATTTTCACTGGAGTCAAGTGAGGAAAGTCGTGTAAAGTGCCTTTGGAAAAAATTGTTTTAAACGACCTTTCTAACATCTGCTTGAAGAGAAGTTGTCGCTAGCACCATGCGTGGTGGTTTTCTAACACTTATTAATTATTTATCATAATATAGAATAATAGCATAACAGCCAAGGTTTACCTATTTATGGACCTTTCTTACATCTGCTTGGAAACTATTGGTCACTAGCACCTTGTTTGTTGGTTTTCTAACACTGATCATTTAATTATCATAATATACCATAGTAACATTATAGCCAATGTTTTGCGTATTTCCTTTATCTCCCATTTGTGCTAAATGATTTATTTCTCTATTTCAGAACAAACTTCGCTTCCATCGTCAAGGAGCCGCTTGTCAACTTACTTACAAGTTATCGAAAGGCGGTGTCCAGTGATGACGTCCTGAAAGAACGAGGGTACGACAACGCCATCTGGCGGCTGTACAAGCACGGCACCCTGCAGGTGGTGCAAAAAGAAAGTGGTCAAAACTTGACGTCTGACGACAACAGACCTCTTACTGTCACAAGGAAGGCGTCTGATACAACGTGAGTGTGTAGTACAGCTTGTTATTAGGTAAAAAAATATCCTCTCATTGCTAGGTCCCACAAATAACCCAACTGGAGCAAAGTTGGGGGGAG
>NW_017803887.1:2722183-2745758 GCF_001625305.1 Branchiostoma belcheri
GGTGCAGTGTCGCCCAAATCATCCTGGGAGATAACCGGGGCAGACAGCGACCTCCACTTTGTATTATTCACGTAATAAAGATATTATATAAATATCCAATTAGAAAATAATGAACTACAGTAAAGTAATATTTAATGAAAGAAAAAGAAAAAAACACGGTAATTTATAGTCAGGATAATTTTGTTCTAAAATCTAACAAGGGGCTCAAACTATACATATATGTAAAGTGAGACTAATGTTTCTATTTTTTGTTTTACAGCCCCATGTATCTGAAAATATACTCAGACCATCCCTCAAGGTCGAAATACTTCAGCAAGAGATCAAAGAGTGCTCCAGCAGCAATGATGGGTTCAGACCAGACAAACTCGCTCTGGAAAAAACGCCTGGTGGCGCCCAAGTCTGCGGTAACCGCTGCAACCACCAAGATAACCCTGGGACAGAGATCAGAGAGTGATGCATCATGGGCGTTTTCGTCAGACGAGACGTCGACTATCATCTCTGACATCGATAAGGTGAAAAAAATAAGATAATAATGATAATAAAGTAAACACGAGAAATACTAAAACAGCGAAAAATTATTAAATCAAAATCCTAACCAAAACTTTTGCAATCTCAACGCGTCTCAAACTCACTGTTTTCTACAATAATTCTGTCGTTTTTATTGCACTCACTAAAAGCCATTATCATTTGAATAAAATATGGTATGATTTTTTTATTCTCCAGACTTGTCTAAAGAAAATAATTAAAATATCATCTAGTAATAAAAGTAGATTTACTTTTTAGAACTGTTAGATCTGCAATTTCTTAGAAATGTTGGTGATTTTAAATAAATGTTAGCAGTAGAAACTATGTATGTCCATGTTATACCTATTACAATTGTGAAATGAGATTCTTCTAATCGTTTTGCTCCTTTTTAAAACTATAGGATAGTTCGGTGCCCTTTATAGAGTCCACTCACGAGTTCCGACGTAGGTTCGCGGCTAGCGAGCTGGAAGCGCAAGGCATCTCGGACAGGGCGCTGCAACTCAAGGCGGAGGCACTTAACGAGGTGGAGTCATCATACGCCAGGTCAGATACTGTTTCTACTGCCTCTTCAAAGTACGTGTTTGAAGAGGTCAACAAATTCCATCCTAATTTTACGTTTACAGATAAAAAGAAAATTACTCTCCTCCTAACATCACAAAACCCACACATTAATATTGATAATATGGAAAAGTGGGATCATTCGTCTTCCACTGTCTCGAAAGTCGAAGCCATATAGTTAGAATTTAGTTTTTAGTAGTTAAAATAGTCACGTACACTCTATATTGTTACACACTGTCCATCCTTTATTGTCATGTTACATGTGTTTGCAATCACCCTACGGGCAAGTAAAAAGACTCTCTAAAAAACTTTGGAATTTATCATGTGATTTATTTCGTTCAGAGTAGGTATTTACCTGCGGTAGCAATTGTGCATAACTGAGCCATCCTCTGAAAAGCATTTTATCGCTATTGTCAACAGTGAGTCTAAACACTTTGTATTAAGCGTGTTGTCCACCATGTTGGGTGTTAAATTGCTAGATACTAGTAAATTCGTCCATATACATGGAATGGTCTACATGTACGTTCTCCAGTTACAACCTAACAGCATGGCGGCTATGTGCTCACATTCTACTATAGCTACCATTCATCACATCGATGCCTTGATATTATTGTTTTATGTCTACTATGACTATAGTCTAATTAATATTTACAACCTTGATTAGGAGACAGGCTATGATGGACTCTGAAGATGAGGTAGGCAAGATGAGAAAGTCTAAGGAGCCTCTAGAAGATGAATCTCCTACTGTCTTATCTCTTCTGACCAACGAAGATGGGACCAAGGAGGAAGAGAAGTAAGTATTATCTTAACCCATAGCATTTTGAAATTTAAAAGGGAAGTATTAAAAACGATGGTGTTATAAAAAAAACTACACATAACATCATGCAAAACATTTAGTTCATAATATGTAATTTGTTACTCTTTCGCTAGGTGGCATACAGTTATACATGACGAACACAAACTAGCGGCAGAAACGCTGGCCGTCACCAGAATCAGGATGATGTTTCTGCGCAGGCGCTTGGGCCGCTACCAAAGCGACAAACGGGAGGAGCAGAAGAAACATCGCGAGAGGTTGGAAAAGTCTCGCGAGAGTTTCCAGGTTTGTGAATAGTTTTGATGTAGAGACAAAATGGCGGGGCATCTACGTCACATTTATATGGGTCACATAGGTCATTTCTGTAATCGCATTTTGCTCGATGTACAATTTAAGACAAATTTAATTTATTGACTTATTGATTATTATTGATAATTTAATTGTTTTAACTTTTCATTCAGCTAACAATCTAGAGATCTAGGAGCCAGAATTTAAATCATTTATCCACTCTTGACCGTCATAGGACAAGCTGCAGAAACTAAAAGAAGAATCAGAGAGAGAAACTGACAAGTCAGACACAGAGAGCAAGGAAAAAGACCAAAGACCAGGCAGACTGGTATTTTACGTTTTGTTTAATGACTTAATGTTACTGCATGTGCTACAATGATATTGGATTCATTTATAACAATATATTCTTCTATTATAATGATCTTAAATAATCTATCAGTGGTAAATAGACTACACTGTGTAGCAAACATTGTCAAACTTACCTCTAGCTCTTGTGATCTTAAAAAAAATGTGTGACTGTGATTTTGTGTCCAGGTAAAGCGGAAAGCCCGGATGGCCATATTACGGCGCCGCGCCTCCTCACATAGCCTATCCCGGTCCAGTTCCCAGGGTTCCCTGGTCAGTCTACCGGACACGCCCAGGACAAGAACGGTGTGGCCTTTAGTCTATTGTTGTCTCCATAGAAAATAGAGGTGTGACTGTAAGTGTGTGTCTGACTGTCAGTCTGTGTGAGTGTGTGTGTGTGTTTCACACATTTTTAGTCAACATAACTTCAGAATTAATGAGGACATGTTGAAATAAAATACTGTCAAAGTATAGGAATTTCACAGGATAAATGCAACTATATCGATGTTACATTTCTCCATGAATGCTCTTCTAGCCGGTCCCGACAACCCCCACTACAGAAGGGTCATACCGGTCCCGGTCCCGGCGGAGCAGTGTGACGTCAGAGTCGTCCATCACAGCCCCACCTCCTGTCTTCACCCGGCGGTCCACAACTACTCTGTTAGACAGGCTCCCCAACACAACAGGTACAGCGGAAATGTGTTGTTGTTGTTTTATTCCAACATTTCATGACCAAACATGGCTGCTGCCGGCGGCACACTAAACTTATATCAACTTATTTTATGCCGCCACCAACACAGAGTACAAATACAGGACAGGACAATGAAATGACAATACTCATTTTCACTTGGGTTAAGTGAGGAAAGTCGTGTTAAGTGACTTTCCCAAGTGCACAAGATCGGTGGCATGTCAGGACTCGAACCCGGGACCTCTTGGTTCCGAGTCGAGCATTCTGCCGCTACGCCACACGACCCCACATTCCAACACAGACTAGGGATCTTAAATCTCTTTACGTTTTATGGGTTCAGTTGCATGCAGTTAGCCACTCATTATTTTCATACTGAATTAAACACTTTATCCGTTTGCTCCCAGGCCGGGGATCCTTTACTCGCCCAGCTACACGAGAACGATCGAGACACCCCAGCTCGCCGCTACCTGTGACAGCCCGCCAGGTTTACACAGCAGGGATCATTTAGGGTGTTCAACGCCACAGAAATTAACAGATAATTTGTTGTACATTCATGCCCTATTGGGCTAAGTACAGGTAAACAAATGAAATGCTAGGTATGTTCTGTATCTGTATCAGTATAGCCGATATAACCAACCTTCGGTATTCGATAATGTTCAAAAACAGAATAGGATATGTCTAGATAGCTTAATAAGCCAAAACATACAGGCATTTGATAATTATGGCATAATTTAGAATTATTGTCTACCTACCTAATCTGACTGGCGAGTCTTTCTTTCGGTAAAATGTTTTAGGTAAATTATAAACCTTTATCCGTTTAATTTTACCTTGATCTTTTGTAAAAAGTGCAAGGAACGCATGCCTAAAAACAAAGCTATAAGACTTGCAAAAAAAAAGTACTTGGAATACATAAAATGCTAGTTTAATATATTATTCTGCTTAAATGCTTGTATGATCTGATTTCTTCTTGCTTGGATGTGAATTCGAATCCATTTTTATTCAACTATCAAGACTCTGGAAACTTACAATTTGATAATGGCAAAATACTATTACGTTTTGTTAACGATTATGTCCTTATGAAAAGCGCTTCATTGTATTTCCAATCGTATCTGTCCTTCAAAAACTTTGATTCAATTTGCACAAATTGTTTGTATAAGATAAAGACAACCGTTCTATGTAACGAACAGGCTTGTGGCACCACCGTACATATACGAACAACAAGGTTGGAAGGCCAATAGGTTTGGTGCAATATGTCGGAATACAAATAATGGACAGTTTAATCATAATAAGCTATCAACCTTGTTTGATTCTGTGTCCATTCCTGCTAGACAGTGGATTACTCGTTGGGAAGTCATCACTTGCATATTTAACCTTTTCAGACCGTTTTTTGTCATGCATGGGCCGGGGGGGGGGTTATGAGGCCCTATTACTCAACAACCAATCTTTGTGGGCAATCGAATATTTAGAGTGGAGTGAAATAGTAAAGTTAAAAAATAATCAGAATTCTCTGAGTCATTGCTGTTAACAATAGAATGAAACCTTGATATCAGAATGTTCGCGTTATGGTATTATATATGTGTAATTTGGGTGTAAAAAATTATAGATCATGCTAATTTTAAGATTATTGAAATATATTACAAAGCTCAAAATATTCCATTGAGGTTTGAGATCTCCGAATGCTTTGTTAAACCCCGCTGTGGGTCGTGGTGACATCCATCGGCTAGACAACCAGTCTGGGACGCTTTTTCCACCCTAGCTACCAGGACGTCCTTAATGTATTTCTTTGTGTATGTCATTACAGAAAACGTGTTTTTGCCGCACGTGTCGTGAATGGTCGACAGTCATTAAGGATCAAACACCTGGACGTCCTAGACCTCTTTCGTTGTCTACTAGTATGTCATTACAGACCACGGGTTTTTGCTGCACGTGTCTTGAATGTAACAGACCATCATTTGCCTTTGTCAGACAATGATGATAATTAGCATCTCCAGGTCACATCGACCCCACCTGACCACATGTCCAACTCTTCATTGCACAACTTTCTTCGGCTGCACAAACGACAGCTGGACATCAAATTATTCTGTAAAGTCGGAGTGGACAGCAAGCTGACATTAACCAACCTTCAAGTTGCTTCATCTACACTGTACGTACCTATCTTTGTCCACTTTTCTACATTGCACTCGCGAAACAATTCATTTGTTTCCTTCTTAGTCAGATTCCATAGGAATTATTTTTGGTATTTTTTCTACCAATTAGAAAAGATTGACAACGAGGATCTTTTTCCATAAACGCTAATTTGTCGGAGTAGAAACTTTGCTTTTTGAGGTTATGTTCATTGCTCGTTCAAAATTATTGACATGAGTGCTCATTTGAAAGCCTGTTGTTAATTTTTCTAATGTTGGCGTCACATTTCCGAACCTGGGCCCGGCCGGGCAGTCTTATGGAACGAAAAGTACGATATAAAAGACAAGGAAACAGAAAAAGGTTTTCGGTGATAATCATGGGCACTATTTCTGTATATTCCTAGGCCTGATATGAGTTGGTAGTTTTTCGTTCATACAAACAGCCAGCCGGTCCCCGATTTGGAATGATACAGCCCATGGCCATGTCAGACATTTTCACAAAGTTGGACCTTAGCAAACATGACAATGTGATTATTACGCTATTGCAAACATTTGAACCGTTTTGTTGCATTTTACCTGTAAAAACAATGCACGTTTTACCCACATTCCATTGACCGCGCTCTCGTCTAGCTATTTCTGTAATGATGATGTGAGCTCAAGCGTGAGCTTTCTTGTACAGCCAGTGTTACGCATTGTCGCAAAGTTGTACGGCAGCAAACAACATTCTCTTATTAATTACGCTTACGATATTGTAGATGTTTTAGCTGTTTTGCCCCACCTAACCTGATCCGACCGTAGTGCTTGTTAAATTCCTTCTTTATCTGACAACCTGAGGATCTGCTAGATCTAATGGACTGTTGTGCATTACTAAAATTACGTCAGTGAAGGTTAGACAACCAGGTGTACGTAATAAGATACAACATATACAGTTACTCAAGCAACTGAATTTGATTTTGGAAAATTTACTAACTGTTTTTGGCGTATGATGGAAATGTTAATTTGGGTTGGAGGGGGCATAGCCTCCTTCGCAGTCTTGTTGGGCGTCGGCGTTATTTCTTTTTCTGTGAGCGACGCGAGTAATATGCCGCCACAAGGGACGATTTGCTGCCGAGGGAGATTTTGCCGCGGAGAGAAGGATTCGCGCTCCCTCGGCAGCAAATCGTCCCTTGTGATGACGGCATTTTACTCGCGTCGCTCACAGAAAAAAATAACGCCGACGCCCAACAAGACTGCGAAGGAGGCTAGAGTAGGCACATGATGACCAGGTAATTATAGTCATTTATGTTATTCACGCATCATGCACTAACTCACTGTGTCCAGCACACTCGTTTCTCTGTTCTCCATCGCTCCAGGCAGTGACGCATACAGACCCATAATTAGCTCCCATGGGAAATCAAACTCTTTCTGAGCTTATTCGTAACTGTTCTTCTTGAAATAAGGCAAAAGTTTCTTAGCTTGGCTGCACTAATAGGGCAATCGACATCTTAAACTTCGGATGATAATGTATGGATGAATTGGGTAGGGTGTTGCCATAGTAGTAACTAACATCGCTTTGTCGACAGAACTGAAAAGAACTATATGTACCTGCCCCAGCTCTACAGGAAGACAAAACAGTACGAGAATAATACTCGACATGTGGCGATGAACTATGAGACGTATTCAATTTGATCAAAGGGAATAAACAGCCTTCGGCATCAGATCTTTCCAGCAAGTTTTTTTTCGGTAAATTCTTTTGTTCTGGGACATTGCCAATTCTCCGAAGAACTTAATACATTATATTACTCTGAGGTACAACATACTGCTATATTATGCTTTATCTCCAGATCACTGTACATGTGTCACAGAACTGTACATAAGAATAGATAGTACAAGACTGCCGCAGAGTTATGTTTGAAGGCAGAGCTTCCTGTTACACATTACATATTGTCCAGGCTACCCATCGCGATGCAGAGATTGGTATCAACGCCGTTCCCGTAGTCTGAGGTAATTGTCACCAGTTTTTATATTTAGCTAATTTGTTGTCATTTTTTTCTCAGGGGAGAAGACGACAAAACATTTGCAGAACAGGATACATCGATGGCGATGAATTAACTGCAGAATAGAGGGCACCAGAAAGGTTACAGCTTCCCAAAAAAGGGCATCAGATAGGTTGCAGCTTGAAAAGAGGACATCAGCGAGGTTGTAACTTACCGAAATAGAAATTCAGCCAGGCTGTGACTTCCAGAGAGAGGACTTCAACAAAGTTGCTGCATCCAAAAAAGAGGGTCATCAGCAAGGTCGTCATTTCAGGAACGTACGCGGTTGAAGCTTCCCTATTAAGGGGTATCGGCAAACTTGTGACTCTTCGCGACACAGGGTATCAGTGAGAACTCGGAATCCTAAAAAAAACAGCTATCAGCAACAGGTCAGCTTCTCTTCAGAAGTCACCATAGTCAGATACTGAAAATTTCCTCGACGAACAGTTACAGCCACTATTGCCACGGACTGATTTAGAGAAATAGGACAAAGTAAGAGCAAAGTTTTTGCAGTAGAAGAACTGCATTAGGTGTCACAAGTACAAAACAAGGACTGTACTGAATCTGTATATGCTTAATCTATGTAGCGCTGCTTAACGTCATTGTAAATAAGAGTAGCGTTAACCTTAATAGCGAGCACGATACTGTCTGTTGACACCAGTAGTACAAGTAGAAAGTACAAACAGAAGAAAATGTCATCCTCCGGTGACAGTAATGAAGCCGAAATCGTAGGAAGTACTCCTGATGTAAAGAAAACGCCTTCATTTGAAGCAGCAAAGGGCGTTGTGCTAACCCTCATGTCAGCCATTGCTATCTCTTTTTCCGCCGAATTCACAGCATTAATAAGCAAGGAAGGCATCCCAAGTTTCCAAATCTTCTTCCTAAAGCGATCGATTGAGCTTCTGACCCTTGTTCCTATTTTAGCATTCTGGCGGCCAAAGTTATACGGTGAAAACAGACGCCAGAATTTCATGTTGTTCCTATTTGCAACGGTTACAAATGTCTCTATGGTTGCGTACTTTCTTTCTTTTGTCTACACAGTTCCAGGAATCGCTTTTGGTATCATTCAAGGTTTGATGCCGTTCTTTGTAGCCTGTATCGGATTTTTGGTCTTGAAGGAATCTCTGAGTCTTGTGGATGGTTTTGGGATGGTCATCAGCGTATCAGGGGTTGTACTAGTGGCTGTTGGGAATACACAGGTAGGGGGATTGCCGACCAAGCTACTCGTCATGTCAATCGTTATGCCTCTGCTTGCGTCGTTTGCCTTAGCCCCTGACGTGGTTATTATGCGGTACCTGACAGGAACACTTGGGGTGCCAATAGTCACAGCATTGCTGTATCAAGATACTTTGGGGGCAGTGGCTTGCCTGGGAATAACATACGCGGCAGAGATTCCAGTCTGGACGATGTCGTGGCGTACGGTGTTATACGTGGTGGGACTTGGGGTGAGCAAGAGTCTTGGCACATTTTTGCTCCTTGCAGCCTTGAAATTTGTAAAAGCGTACATCTCAACTACAGTGCGCATGTTTGTCATCCCGATCACCCTGCTGCTTGACTACTTCTTTATGCAGAAAATACCACATTCCTTCCAAGTGACAGGCATGGTCTTGGTTATGTTGGGAATAGTCTTTGTTAGCGGGCATACTTGGTGGCGGAAACATCGTCAGAAGGAATATAACGTTTCAGTCTAATTTTGAACAAGAAAATGGATATTCCAAGACAAAGAAAAATTGTGTGCCCATGTCATGGTGCCTTCTTAAATGGATCAAAACCAGCTGAAAATCACCTCTCGAAACTTTACGGTCTGATTCTAAAGAGAGATAAGTCGGTAGGTAAATTTATCTCTTTTAGTTTTTTTTTTTTTAATTTGTAAAAAACACACCGTGTAAAACAGTGAGAAATTGGTGTTATACGGATCACTGTTATATTATTACAGTGTTTTTTTTTCCAAGCTAACATCGACAATGGTCATGGTGGGGTTTTAAGCAATATTACAACACGATGGATTGGTGATAGGAATTACAATACTTTTTTATTATTGTGTTGATAATGATTGCTGTGTTCATGTGAGTATGTGTTAGATTGATTTGGATTCTTATGTAACTATGAAGATGGTTTTGCAATTGTGATCAATGTCGTTTTCTATATATGGTGAGAATGTATGCTTGTTTCGATAGTAGGTAAATTAATATGTTTGGTAAGTAGGTATTGAAAGTTTACATTTTTCTTTGTTACCCATACGTAGCTAATACAGCATGTTTATTTATCTAGTAAGTAACATATTGATATAAAAACAAATGTTATCTATATTCATTTCGTTTAGCATTGGTGAATAAAATAAAACACTTATTACATTTAGTCATTTATTTATCTCTAAACCTTTTGCCCCCGCCGTCTTCAAGGCCAATATGTACATTAAGTAAAAAAGAGAAATATTCATTAAAAATACAAATATCTACATACTACATGTACAGAAACAAACAATACCATATATATTTAGAGTGAACATAATTACAAAACCACGAATGCATAAATGAAAAAAAAACACAATCACATAACGTTACAAATATACATATTATAATTTTTCAAGTAATGATCACAGATCGAGATGACACTGTTTGGAAGATAGTTTTCTTGAAATGGGACAGTTCACACGGTGTCTTAATGTGACAAGAATAGTGCATGTCATACCATAATTGCGCGGTCAAAAAACTGAAAGGTACATATAATTTGTATAGCAAATTTTGTTGAAGACCTGGCCACACACATTCCCCTAAAGATTGTCCATGGATGCTAGTTAACTTAACACGCTGTCAATTCGGCATCTTGATATATATCCGTCCTTGCCCCTTCTGCTATCTGTCCATAAAACTGTGCAATATAATGTCCTACTAACTCTACTGTCTGACCCTTTTCTGTCAATCACCAATCATTCAGGGGAAAAATCATTGCCCCCAGTTTACAGGACAGGACAACTGTGAAATTCTGGATTGTCCAAATATAAAACCTTTGCGTTTGTCCCTGTAGTCACTTAATATTGCATAATTTTCAAATTTCCTATTCAATCGATTGGAATCTAACATTTATAAAGCTGTTAGTGTTAAAAATCTGTAGTATGTATGACGGTTTGAAGCTGTTCATTAGCAGCCTTGAAGCGTACTAATTGCAGGTCTCCTTCACATGCCTTCGGCATGATGTCTGTATATAATCATACCTCTCTGAACCCACTACAGGGATGAACTGTAATATTTAACAGTTTTTTTAAAGTAGGTGAAGCGAGTTAATCACATGCCTCTTTAACACATATTCAGCATGATGTCTGTCTACAGCACCTCTCTTTACCGACGATTGTGACGAACTGTCAACTTTGACAGATTCTAATTGTAGATGACCAAAGCATTCAAGCGTGCTATCAAAATTACTTGTCTAGGCAAAGGGTGTCACCTCGACACCAAAACAGGGTTGAACAGCCGGTCAACAAGAATTCGGAGATCACTTACCTCCGTTAAAATATTTAGAGCTTCCTTAATCTTACTGAAACGACAACGTCAAAAGAAGATGATGCAAACGTATTACATTAAAGAATGTTGCTTTCATTTAATAGATGTCTGAATGATTACATTTCATAAAAAGACATGCCAATGGTATTATTAATAATAAATAAATACATCATAATTTTCTCAAACGCTATACAATGATAAAACGCCTAGTCTATCCACAAATTCAAATTGTAAACAAAAAATAATCATTTTTGATAACAGTTTTTAATATGGCGAGATGATCTGCAGTGGTGTCCTGGTGCCTAAGGTTGGAAGTTGTCTCAATCCGAACCAATCCTGATGTAACCCCGCAGCTTCTACTAGAACAAAACGATGTGTTGTCAAAAAACCTTCCTAGATCATGCTGTGTAAAATGCAAGTATCTGATTTCCCTGTGCAAATGTGCCCTATTTCAAGGCCGACAAATACCACAGAATCTTCAGACAAAGAGAAAATTAAAACCGGCACACGACCCTTTTTTCTCCTTGTGACAAAGTACAACATAAAATAAAGGCTACACGGCATAATTAATACAGTCTTCTCCATATCAGTTTTAAAAAGCAAAAACTGAGATGACCCTCATCTTACCTGAGATTACCGCTGGTGTCATTACTGCCTTTGTAGTTGTAGGTAGTACTAGGCTTGTAGTTCTGTCTCGTCTGGACTGGTAGGCCATACACCCGTCGTGGTCTTCCTCTCCTTCCTGTACCTACGTAGAGACTTATACTACAAGAGAGTCTGTACCATGCACGCGTATGACCATGTGTAGGTGTGTGTACTTGTGCGTGTACAAGTCTTCATGATCAAGAACAGACGAAAGAAAAGACTTACATTCAGTCAAGGAGAAGACAAGGAAACTCAAGCTCTCCTCACACATTTACACCTCGTTTCAAGCCACGTTTACACGGAAACATTCAGCAAACCGCATTCAACATCATTCATCACAACTTTATACCACCTGATGCCCTTGTCCGTGAACTGGTTGCGAGGGTGTGCGGAGTAGTTGCAGACGTCAGATCTGTGAAATAAACATTGAGTGTTCAAAACTTAAAGTCACAAAGTTCAAGCTAAAAGGTGAAAAGGAACTGGTTGCAATCAGTCTGCGAAGATCTGAAATACAAGGCAGACAGACTTTTATATAGCATAAACATCGGATGGTATTGTAGATGCAGCAAGCTGGCTGACCAACCACCGAAAGCACCAAGCCTATAATACCGTACACATAGGCAGAAGATGAAAGGTTAAAACCCACATTAGACATGATTAGACCCCCTCCTATAAAAGCATTCTTCAATTTAGCTCATCATTCAGCACATTGAACTCATCATGAAATGTGTTCCTTTACCACCCGGTCCAGTTGTCCATGAACTAGTTGCACCAGAAAGCTCAAAAGAATGCTCAAATCACAAATTACATTATGAAAAAAAAGCTAAAAACAACTTTCAACAAGTCTGCAAAGATTTAAAATTCAAGACCAAAAGACTTTTTTGCATGCATACTTTGATAAACATCGTATGGAATTGTAGATGTAGCAAGCTGGCTGACCAACCACCGAAAGCACTAAGTGTGATACTTTAGACATCCAAGCAGAATGCGCGAGAAGCTGGATGATTGAAACCCACATTAGGCATGATAAGAGCTCCCCTATCAAAGTGGACGGCTTCGACCATTCTTTAGTTAGATTTATTTGATATTGAACTCATCATTACCACCTGGTCCAGTTGTCGATGAACTAGTTGCAAAGGCGTGGCAGCGGCATAAAGTAGTAAATGACGTCGTGTCTGTGAAGTAAACATTGGGAATGCTCAAATCACAAATTACATTATTGAAATAAGCTGAAAACAACTTGCAACATGTCTGCAAAGATTTAAAATCCAAGACTGTCAGCCTTTTATATTGTATGCTATATATAACATTGAATGGTACAGGAGGTCTAGCAATCTGGCTTACCAACTACCGAGAACACGTACGTCTAAAGCAGAATGCGCGGAGCTTCAAGATAACACCATATTAGGCATGATAAGACCTCCCCTATTAAAGTGGGTGGCATTGACCTTTCTTAACTTTAAAGGCCCTAGTTAGATTTGTTTGACATTGAACTCAGCATTACCAGCTGGTGCCGTTGACCACGAACTAGTGGCCTCTGCGTGCAAAGTAGTTAAAGACGTCGGGTCTGTGAAATAGATATTGAGAATGCTCAAGTCACAAGTTACATATTTTAAACAGTGTAAAAAAGGCTTAGAATGGGTCTGCAAAGATGTGAACTCCAAGGCTGACAGACGTTTATATTGCATGCTTTGATAAACATCGTATGGTATTGTAGATGTAGCAAGCTGGCTGACCAACCACCGAAAGCACCAATCGTGATACAAGCACCAATTGTGATACTTTAGACACGAACTGCAAAAGGAGCTGGAAGATTTAAACGCACAATAGGCATAAGAATACCCCTCCTATAAAAGTGAAAGCTCATTACGATTCGGCAATTTAAAGGCCAGAGATAGATTAGTGTGACATTGAACCCATCATTGGAATATGTTTTTTTTACCACTAGGTTCCGTTGTCCACGAACTAGTGGCATCCGCGTGTAAAGTAGTTAAAGACGTCGTGTCTGTGGAATAAACATTGAGAATGCTCAAGTCATAAGTTACATATTTTAATTAAACAGTTAAAAAAAAACTTGGAATGGGTCTGTAAAGATGTGAACTCCAAGGCTGACAGACGTTTATATTGCATGCACAATAGGCATAAGAATACCCCCTCCTATAAAAGTGGAAGCTCATTACGATTCGGCAATTTACCACTGGGTTCCGTTGTCCATGAACTAGTGGCATCCGCGTTTAAAGTAGTTAAAGACGTCGTGTCTGTGGAATAAACATTTAGAATGCTCAAGTCACAAGTTGAATATTTTAAACAGTGTAAAAAAGCTTGGAATGGGGCTACAAAGATTTGAAATCCAGGGCTGACAGACTTTTAAAAAGCATGCTATGCACGACATTGTATTATATCAGAGATGTAGCAAGCTAGTTAAACAACCACCGAAAGCACCAAATCCAATACTTCAGGCATTCATGCAGACTGCATGAGAAGATGAAAGGTATAAAAACACATTATGCATGATTAGACCCCCTACTATAATATAGGGCGCCTATCACTATTTGGCAATTGAGCGTCCTTAGTTTGATTTGTTCGATTGAAATATGTTCCTTTACCACTCGGTCCCATTGTCCATGAACAAGTTACATCCGTGTGTAAAGTAGTTAAAGGCGTCGTGTCTGTGGAATAAACATTGAGAATGCTCAAGTCATAAGTTACATATTTTAATTAAACAGTGTAGAAAAAGCTTGGAATGGGTCTGCAAATATGTAAAATCCAAGGCTGACAGACTTTTATACTGCATGCTTTTATAAACATTGGATGGTATTGTGGATGCAACAAGCTGCCTGACCAACCACCGAAAACACCAACAGTGATATTTTAGACACTCAAGCAAACTGAAAGAGAAGCTGGAATATTAAAACCCACATTAGGCATAAAAAAACTCCTATAAAAGTGGAAGGCCATTACGATTCGGCAATTTAGAGGCCAGAGTTAGATTTGTGTGATATTGAACCCATCATTGGAATATGTTTTTTTACCACTCGGTCTCGTTGTCCATGAACTAGTTCCATCGGTGTGTAAAGTAGTTAAAGGCGTCGTCGGGTCTGTGAAATAAACATTAAAAATGTTCAAGCGACAAATTACATATTTAAAATATGGGAAAAACAACTTGCAATAAAGGTTCTGAAATCCAAGGCTAGCAGAATTTTTATACTGCATGCTATGTACATGTATACCATTAAATGCTATAGATGTAGCAAGCTGGCTGACAAACCACCGAAAGCACCAAGCTTAATATTTCTGCCACTGAAGCAGAATGCACGAGAAGCTGGAAGATTAAAACCCACATTAGGCATGATATGAACTCATCATTGAAATACGCCGCAAGATATTAGAGCATGACTTAAATGCATTGAAATACACGCAAAATGTTACAAAATCATGTTTCTCTTTGAAACACGCAAAGCATCAAGCCATCATTGAAATATATTGCAAGATATCAGAGCATGTTGAAAATACATTAAAATATACACAAAAAAACAAGTTTACGATTTTCGCTGAGCCATCTGACAAATCAACAGGCAGAAAAGAACATTAGAAAAAAGGCATGTTTGAAATCTCGATTTCGCAAGCAGATACGCAAAATGAACATGTTTGCAGGAAAAGCGCTGGCTAGCAATCGGGCTTCTCTTACTGCAGTTTGTTTCGTCACTTCCATCACCACAATCGTCATCGCCATCGCACTGCCAGTTAGTCGTAATACACCGGCCATTGTCACATCGAAAAAGACCCTTCGGGCATTCTGTAAGATAGTTTTGTTTCGTTTGATTGATGGTAATATAAATCTAAAACCATTAACATATTTTTGAAACATTATTATTCTTGGTGTTGCTAAAAACTACTTTTTCGTGGTTGTAGTAATAAAATCCAAAGTTGAAAATGGCGTCTTGGGATTAGTTATGTTTAACGGAGCCGTAGTCAATCAGGCAAATAAGTAACATATTTGCAAAGTGGTAATTGTATAGTTTAAGCAATGAACAGTAAATGGGGTTGGGTGATCCCTATTCATTTGATGTATAATCATTTAACGCTGTACTTCATCATTATCAATTGAAACATTTTAATACAAAACACGTCGTCTTTTGTCATCGCCTAAATAGTAAGCAATACAGTTCATAAACATTGTAAATATCTACTAAATAGTCAAAACAATGTCTGGAATTATACTATTCCCATACCTGACTGTGTTGTAGTCGTGTGGACGGTTGTCGGTGTTGTTGTAGTCAAAGGAGGTGTGGTTAAAGATGCATTTGTGCTGTTGGCCTGTGATGTTGAGTTGTTGGCCAATGTCGTTGTAACAGGTATTGTTTGGCCTTGTGTTGTTGTGGTCGCTGAAAGAAGTACATTTTGTTATATAAAACAATATAAAAGCTAAGAAAAGGTTTTTCATTACACTTAATATGACATTATCGTTCAAAATGGTTTAGAATAGTAAAATGTCATATCTTCAACTAGTGAAGATGCGACATTAGAAAGAAAAATCAAACCAAATTACTACATGCGTTAAGTTTCAAAACTTAACTGTTAATGTAAAAAAAAACATTAACGATTACATTTGGTTAAAAATGATACAATAGAACCATTACAGCACAGGCAATACAAAGAGTATAATGTCGTGCAAACATCGAGCTCTAACGTACATTTTGTAGTAGTCATTAGTAAACCATTATGTAGTTATAACTTTGGTTATTAAAATTATGTATTAGGTACATGAAGGATACGATCTTATAAGGGACCTAACTAACATTGATAAAAAAAATCAAACACGAAACAACACCAGACCAAACTTTTTTTGTCAGTCGCAAAACAAGGTACTCTGTCCGACATGCTGTTATAAAATATTAGTGAGTTATTATTGGCTAGTTTCTGGCGAGCAGGCAGACAATCGGGGGTTTCTTACTGCAGTTGACCTCGTCACTCCAGTCTCCACACTCATCATTGCCATCACAAAGGTACTTCGTATTTATACATTCACCATTGTCACATTCAAAATGGGTCTTCCCATGACACCCTGTAATGCAGGGACTGTCCTCAAAATCAACACTAAGAAGATTGTTTAACTTAAAAAACAACAACACGAAAAGGCTCTAAGTTTGACACAGATACCCAAACCCAACTCAAAACGCCAAATTGTTCGGAAGTTTGTAAAGAAATACGGAATTTCTTGTCTTATTTTGCTCACTACATGTACAGGGATGTCAACATAAAACAGTAGGTTTGAAGCTCGGCTTGTACGGTGTTCAGAAAGTTTTATAATTATTATGAAAAAACTATTTGTAACTTCGTACAACGTTGCTTCGCATTTTTTGTAAATATTTTTCCGCGGCATGTAATCATAATTTAAAAAAGAAAAGGGTCATAAACTGAGCTAACAAAACTGCTTTACACGTGTAAAAATACTACATCCTCATCAAATAAGGGGTTTGCATCTTTCTACTACATGTATATTAATGAAGCAAACTTGTAATACCTTCTGGCCTTCTGGTTGGCAAAGTTGTTGTAGTCACAGGTAAAGTTGTTGTTTGTTCTGCAGTAATACATTCCAACAAATATATCAAAACACACGAACTGTAGATAACCACACAATATTACTCTTCATTGCCCTTAATCACACTTGCTACCCCTCCAAAACAATAAAAAAATAAGTTCGATTTTTAAAAATTTTATTCACTTTTATTTTGTGGAAGATTGGGCAAAAAGTTAAGGATCGGGCAAAAGACAAAAAATATGGCGTTACCATAATATAACTTTTAAATGTCAGGCTGTTGTGTCATAGCTTATGAACATATGACACAAAAATTATATCATATCTATTGCTGTCTTTTGAAATAGATCATTATTAAATCTTTAGATATAATTGTTTTATTACCTCACTGAAGGACCCTTTATACCTACAGCTCGAAATGTTTTTGTTTTTTTTTCTTTTTGTAGCTTAGTTGTTAAGGTCCCGGAGAAACGTGACGATTGGGAATTTATGCAGTTTTATTTTAGGCCCTGCAGTATAATAGGTCGACACCCAGTGCTGAGAGGGGTATGGCATCGTCCATAGCCATGACATTTTCTTCTTCTACCGCGGTATACATGTGTATAAATATACAGACAAATTGATACATAGTCTGATTGCACATATGTTCCGAAAAGTAACTCTCAACTTTTGATTAACCTATTTATATTTATTTTAATTCTCCCTGCATAATACAGCTTTACCCATGGCCACTCCGCAAACTCTGTTACAACTACACTTTTAACTTCCCGTGTCCTATTGACTATGACTTTAGCTGTGGTTATTATTTGTAAAGAAGAGCAATGATGAATCATACAAATACCTGGTCTAAAAGCGAAGGAACTTGTCCAATCTCCATAACTGAAACAGATTTTTAAGAAAGACGACACGTTTAGTTTTATAATCATTATTGTATCATATTCTGCATGTAAGTCATATTATAAATGCAAATCCTAACGAAGATTAGTTTGAAAGAGTTTGGAACACGGTTGAAGTGTTAATTCTGATATAATGGGACTTATACTTTCCCAAACATTAACTGCACAGCGCTACTTTTTTTTTCAACAACTATGCAACTTGCAACAACTGTGACGTCCCGTTACGCAGATGGGCAGTGGAACGTAAGTTACAGAAAGTCTATGGCACCCCCGTCTCTTCTGAGGAATGCGGCCTGTAATTTGCACGTCCATTAAGTATATGGCATTTTTCCATGCAACTTGCAAACCAATGCAGCTCTGAGAATTTTAACCCATTCCCGTAAAATCCCAAGTCCTTTGAATTCTTGCATCTTTTGATAACTACACAAAGACTGCAGACAAGCAGTTGATTATCTGGGGGGTCAATTTTTCTCGTAGACAAAATTGATTAAAATGTGTTAAATAACAGTTCAACATTGTTTCATGTAGTTTTCTGTAACTTGTATGAAATCTCAAGATATTATATGTATGTCATGAGTCCCTTCAGTGCGTTGCTTACCTTTTTTAATATTCCAACATTTCATCACTAGACATGGTGATAGCACTTATTAACTTATTTTATGCCGCCACTAACGCAGAGGACGAATACAGGACAAGACAATACTCATTTTCACTTGAGTTAAGTGAGGAAAGTCGTGTAAAGTGCCTTTCCCAAGGGCACATGGTCGGTGGCATGTCAGGACTCAAACCCGGGACCTCATGGTTCCGAGTCGAGCACGCTGCCTCTACGCCACACGACCCCACGATTGCTTACCTTTGTGATGTGATACCGTTCTGAGTGGATCCCTGATACGACTGCTGCCCGGACCATACGTACACAGTCACCCGTCCACCTATTTCTGTTATTCTACCGTCGTGAATAGCAGCTTGGCAAACTCGGGAATCCTGGCAGAGAATAACGACAGTTTTAGACCTTCCAGTGCGAAAGGTTAGGAATACTTATAATTAAACTGATATTTGCTCGCGAGCAAATGCAGCAAATGGCTTCATCCCCCGTACCAAAAATGAACCTATCCCCTAGGGGTCTAGGGGTATTCTACCTTCATGCTAAATTTCAAGTTTTCTGGCTGACAAATGAGTTGAATCCACTTGAAGAAATGGCAGGAGAAGGAGAAGAAGAAACATGAGGGAAACAAGATGTTTTCGCATAATTTACAATGTCTGACTCACTCAGTCACTGATTACAATGACAGCATGGCAACGGACAGCTTTGTCCATTTTTGGCATGTTGACCATTTTCAGAGGGCAACAAAATGTCTTAATATCTAGGCGAAAATTAATGCGCCGGCTGATGTCACCCATAAAAGTTACTTGCTGTGGCCTTAGGTGTAAATGGCTGTCAATGCAGAAATAGTAATTCTTGCTTTAAGCTATGAACGTCACCAGGTATTTCCTGTGTATCAACCGCTATTGTTACACATTTTGTGTTGTGAGCCCTGCGGTGTAATGGTTGCTTAAAACATCAAATGCTAAAAGTAACCATTAGGCCACAGCAAGCAAATTTAATGCGAGCGGGCGAAAAAAAAGTTTCTACGTGTACATTTTAAAAACTTGACTCAATCATTGTACAAATGGTTTTGATTCAGTAGGAGCATTACATATACACAGCCAACATCACATATCACTGCATCAAAGTAAGAAACAAAACAAGTAAATCTCAGCCTTTTCTTGTCTCCTCTTTTCATAGTTATCTGCCATTCACCTTCCGGCATGGCAGCAGACATCTTTGCCCATTTTCGGCATGATGACCACTGTCAGAATGCAACAAAATTTCTTTCTTTTTTTCCCAAAATCAGGCGAAAATTAATGCACGCGCTGATGTCATCCATAAAACTTACTTACTGTGGCCTTAATTAGCATAACCGGGATTTTTAGCGAATGGTAAATCAATTTTTATTGAAGGCATGTGTACTAAATGTGGTAATATCCAATATCTTACGCTTGTGTAGATGCCAGTCCCCCAGATATTTCCTGAAGTGCATCCGGGAGGGCAGCTGATGCTGTAAAGCGATAAAAATATCATCTCACATTGTCGAACTAAAACATGCCCGTACCCGTAGACATGGGGTCTCTCAAAGGTCCGTTTTTATAATTTCCATTTTTCAAATAAAAGCTGATGGTTCCACCCTGATCCCCTTTTAAAACTAATATGGTAAACTCAATCTTTTATGTTGTTTCAATGAACAGTTATGTGAGTGTCCAAGTCTGATGATTATTTTTGATGATTAATGATTAAATATTATAGAATGTTCTACCCATGAGAACATTGAAACCGCAAAAATATTTTTATTTAGTATACCTGCATATGTATGTAAGTTCTATGCTTCACTACAAGTAATTATTTTTATTCATGTATCTTATCTTATCTTATGGGTAGTCAATTCGATCCATACCAGGCTGACTTTCAAGGGAGCCCACAGATAATGAATGAATGAAAGAAAGACCTTTATTGTACGTTTTTGCTCATTGCGAACTAAGTACAGGTCATGGTAAATAGCAATGGTAGACTAAAATATATCTATAGTAAAACTACATATGTACAGGTTCTGCTTCTTCTCGCTTCTTAATACAGTTATAAATGTAAGAACAGATGGAGTTTATAGTACGAGGGTTATCAAGTTTCATGAGGAAAGTGAATTTTTCTTTTCTATCTAAAAATCTAAAACTAGGGAAATAATCTTGTATACAATTGAAGAGAATCTCTCTCTCATTATTATATAGATTACAGTTCATAATGAAATGGCTCTCATCTTCAATCTCATTTAGATCACAGTAATGACAAATTCTTTGTTGCAGAGGAATGTGGTTGTGCCTACCCTTTTCAATAAGAAGTTTGTGTGAGCTAATCCTAAGTCTTGTAGTGGCTATTCTGTGTCGTGTGTTTGTTATCTTCAAATAGTTTTCCTCGTTGTAAGTGGTTTTAAGTAATTTGTATGTTCGTAGTTTGTTGTTGTTACGAATTTCTGCCGTAAAAGTTTGGAGATACATGTCCTTTAAACGTTGGTCAAGGGTTGGAATAATTTGTGAAGGATTTAAGACATACGTCGGCGAATTCCATACGTAGCCAAAACCACACTCCTCTAGCGTCTTGCGGACTCCCGAAGCCCAGCATTTAGTGCCGGATGCGTCGAGTTCAAATTGACATAAAAGGGCGTCTGCTGAGAGACTGTCAGTCGGCACGTTCTGGCGTAACCTGATATAGTGTTTAATTGTGTTTAAAGATGCTTCTAGTTTGAGAGGATAACGCCCCAATTCCGCCATTACGGCAAGATTACAAGCAGATCTGGGAACATATAAAGATTGCTTACAGAATTTTAAATGAGCTGCTTCGATACGTGATGATTTTGGACTTTTGAATGATCCCCAAATTTCGGAGCCATACAACAATATTGGTTTTACACATGTGTCAAAAAGTTTGTTTCTAACAGATATTGTCGCGTTGGCTTTGTTTAGAGATTGATTCACTCCAAACAGAGCCTTCAGACCTTTGTTGTACAAGTATTTGTTGTTTGCCTTGAACGTGCCGGCTGCATTAACAACGATACCAAGGTAACAATAGTTTGCTACTATTTCTACTACATTGTTGTTGTACAAAAAATTACAGTCTTTAGGCAGACGGCCTCCCTTTGTAAAGACGACTACTTTGGTCTTTTTTAGGTTGACATTCAATTTCCATGTTTTACAATAAGTTTCTAATCTATTCAAAGATGTTTGTAGACCCCGTTGAGATTCAGAAAATATAACTAAATCATCTGCGTACAACAAGCAAGATACTATCTTATTAAGTAATATGGGGGGGTTACAAGAATTATCATTAAACTCATTTGCTAAATCACTAATGTATAAATTAAATAGTGTTGGACTCAGGTTACAGCCTTGTCGAACCCCACAGTTAGTTACGAAAGTTTCGGTAAGACCGCGGCTAGTTTTGATACAATTTGTTGTTTTGGAGTACATATCTTTGATAGTCATTAAAAATTTGCCTCCTATTCCAAGATCCGTCAATTTTCGTAAAAGTCCTTCTCTCCAAACAGAATCAAACGCTTTACTAAAATCTACAAAACAGGCATATAGTCGTGCATTTTTACTTAGATATTTGCTAACTAAAGTAGACAGTACAAAAAGATTATCAGTTGTTCTAAACTTTTTCCTGAAACCGGCCTGTTGGGGTTTGAAAAGGCTGTAATGTTCAGCATAGTTGACCAGTCGAGTATTTAAAATGGAACAGAAAAGTTTGCCAAGACAACTGATTATGGAGATGCCTCGGTAATTATCGGGAAGTGAAGTGTCTCCGGATTTATGTATAGGTACAATATGACTTAGTGACCATTCTTTGGGGTAGTAACCGTTTTGTAGACATGAGTTGAAAATACGTAGAAGGGGTTTCTTTAGTATGGTCTTCCCGCATTTCAACATTTCATTTAGAACCATATCGTCCCCGCTAGATTTCTTGTTTTTTAGGTTGGAGATTGCAATGTCTAGTTCTTCCTCTGTTATAGGACAATCTAATGTACAATTCTCTGGCGAAGGAGTACTAGAAAGGGGGGAGAAGTCTACGTTGTTTGTGGAAGCGCGTATGTTAGTATCCCCGATAACATCAGCGTGTTTGTTAAGACCTTTAAAATATTGAACTGGCTAGAGTAGTACTCTCCAAGCAGATCATACGGTGGGCAGTCAGTATCACTTGAGGGCCTGCAAGCCCTTTTTCGTAAGGCGTAATCAGGCCGTTTTAGACTTCGTAATTCGTAGGCAGCCTCCGCAAAAATCAACGTAATTCGTAATTGGACATTAGCCGCAAATCGTAAAGTCGTAATCAGCTCTGAGACTTTAACGTAATTCGTAATAGGCGGCGAAAATTTTGTGTAATTCGTAATCACTACCCCCCCTTGCAGGCCCTCTCAGTCTCACTTGAGAGTGTGTTGTCATGTGAATTTTGTAAAGATTTGAAGAAAACATGGCCATAAGAATAAATTTCTAAGAAGATATGTCTGTACTCTCTGAGGAACATATATGGATGTACTGGACACACATGTGTAGATAATTCTGACCTTTGTCATAACAGTCATAATGTAATAGGGTGCTTTAGCCTGTAGTATATTGATAATAATAAGTATCTTAGGTTACATAACTTTCTTGCACAGTAGGCTGGAAAAACACTTTCTTGTTCTTGTACTGAATCACTTTCCCCTGTTCTGAGAAATGGGGTACGTAAGAGATCTTTGAGACCCAGGAAGAACTAATGGGGTCCTGACGGTAGGGGACCTAGGGTCCCAGTGTCTGGACGTTGCCATATTTGGTAGTGGTCAGGGCTTTTCCACTAATGTCTAAGGAAGTGATTTAGAATGACTGATACAGGAAGTATGATGCACTGTTCCAAGAAACCTGTGTGTAGGTGGATAGAGGATATAAAAAACCCATGTACTAGAGAGCAGAGAGAGTTAGGCCCACTCTAGACGAAGCATTTCGCGACAGCGGTAACTGCCGACAGCGGCACGCCGACAGCGGGAACGCCGTCTAGAGAGGATTCCCGACAGCGTAGT